>NC_133774.1:135347125-135370327 GCF_003597395.2 Chelonoidis abingdonii
AGTATTTGGTCCTGCCATGATGGCAGGGGACTGGACTCGATGACCTCTCGTGGTCCCTTCCACTCCTAGAACCTATGAATCTATGAATCGGGCACTGGCCACTGTCAGAAGACAGGCTGCTGGGCTGCGTGGGCCATTGATCTGACCCAATATAGCCATTCTTATAGTCTTATTACCTATCACTTTACCTATCTAACTGATGCTTGTGTGAGTTCCCAGATACTCAATATGAAGTGAGCTGTGCAAAGGCTAGCTGCCGGAGCTGGCAGAGAACCAACCCAGACATGTTTGGAGCTTTAGGTTCTACACAGGTACCTTCACCTGGCTCTTAGATGCCACTCTTTGTCTGACCTGCCTCTGCAGAGTTGTCAAGGGGGCTGCACAGTACTGGCTACTTGCCTTCCCAGTCCTTAGGCTATTCTGGGAGTGAAGTCAAGGCGAAACCCCAACACACTGAGAGGTGCAGTGGAGGCAAAGACACGCCCCATTCCTTCTGTAGCTACCTCAGTAAGAGACACTCCATCATCCCTAGTGCAGTCACTCTGGATTCCATGTGTTCCCCAGTGATTGATGGGGCTTGTCATTCCTAGCCTTAGGTGGTCAGGTAGTCCCAAGCTGTCCCTGGTATATTATGATGAGGTTTATGTTTCTACACCTGCAGTCAATCTGAGCTGCTGGTGCAGGGGAAGCAGTCACTGTCTCCATCAAAAACCCAGGGGAGAGCTATGAGGGGGGCACTCACCCTCAATACACCCAGCAGGAAAGAGAGCAAGTCACCAGCACCGCAGAAAACAAACAAGTTAAGGTGAACAATTGTGGGCACGTTAAGATAGGGAAGTCAGACGAGCAGATGCAAACATCACCCTGGAGTTGTAGGCTGTTTGTAAACCTGGGCCCATGTTAGCAAATGCAGGAGAATATTGAACCTCTCTGACACTGGATGGGTCCTTACATGAAGTGTTCGCGTAGATCTCCATGTGGTTGCGAAAGGGGCAGGCAATACTAGAAGAGTTTGAAATGCAGTATTAACTGAGCAAGAGGGAACATCATCTCTGCAAAGTGCAGGGAGGCTGCTGCTCATAGGGATCGTTATTGATACACAGTCGCTCAGCCAAAGGAGTTGCAGCCAAAGGCTCCTCATTCAGTGCAGCAAAGCAATGGGAGCCTCACCTTGTTTGAAAATCTGAAAACATCTCAAGCTATAAATCTCATCTGTTTGCAGTTCTTTTCAGTGGCTGAGGTGGAGCATGGAGGGTGGCAGTATTGATGAGATTAAATTAGCAAAACAGGAGGAGTTCATGAAACATCTAGAGCTGTGCCAATGTAGCCTGCTTCTAATACATATATCATCAAAAATAAGTAGCTGCTAGGCAACCTGCATGTAGCACGGGTCAATTCATACGGGGCGATTTAATGACCTACAAAAAAGATTGTCAACAGGGTCATCTCTTAAAGTCATTTCAAAGGGTCAGTTACTTAGTTGTTGAAAACGATAGCTATGCCAATTATGTTTTGTCTGGCTTTGTTATTGAACATTTGGAAATCTCCCAACTTCCCATCCACTCATATCAGTCACATCCCTTTTCATGACAATGGTGACATAAAGTGAAGTGATGGTATTGGGTGGGATATGTCACAACTCAGAGCATGATGCGTCAATCCGATGAATGTAAAATACATTGTTTTCTGTAACAGGAACTTTTAAAAAAAACCTGCTTTAACACAGCCAGTGCTGTTAGCTAGGTATCAAATAAATTAGCAGAAAACCCAACCCTGTAAATCTGAATGCCATAAACAGTGATCTGTTTTTGGAAACGTAAAAATCCCTACAACATGGCATGCATTATTGATGCCGGCTTGTGTTCCTGGTGTTCAGAGTTAGGGCAGAGATTCCCATTGGAGCTTCCAACACTCAGTGCCTCAACACTTCTAACGATGCTCCAAATTAGGCTAGAGCTAGTATGGAAACCTGGTGGCTCTCCAAGGTATATGCTAATATAGTAGGCAGGAGTGAGGATATGGAAGAGTTAGCAATGGTCGGCTGAAATCATTCCTGAAAAGTCCAGTCTCAGGAATGATCTTCTACCTTTCTCTCTTGTGTGACATGTAGCTTCCTTCTAATTGCAGCTCTTAGATAATAGCGTTAATTTCAAGAGGTTGTGTAGAGTTCATCCAAGGTCAGGTAATTTTACGATGTTTCTTTCCAAGTTTTATTCATGTTTTCCAATTTAGGTTCTGTTTTTTTGCTGAAAAATCCTTCCACAACAAGATATTTTTGGCAGACAATGGAATCGTTTGGTTATGAACTACCTGGCTTTCGGCAGACTGTTAGATTAGCTGGTGTGTGATAATTTATGCTTCTTGTGTGTTTCTGGCTGGCTGGGATATCTTAGTAGCCACACTCCTCCATTGCTGATGAAAAGATTCTCCAGTTCAGTATTCCATCTGCAGCTGGCTTTGCTGACACACCTGCTTTTGGCTTTATGTTGTGATGCAAAAAAAGTCTCTTTGTGCTTAGCAGAAGGACAGTGTTTTTGTGGTGGTGGTTTCCTCTCATCCAAAGGCATATTTTAAAAAAACCTCGTTTTGCTGAGTTTGTGATCGTGAAAGTTTCCAGGATGCCAACAGTGGAAAGACTGAAGTCCTTTTTCTGGCCACAGAGAGGTACAAATCTCTGCCTGTCTTCAAACCACAGTGCCAATGGTGGCAATGTGATGTGGACACACAGAATGCGGTTTTGAAAAATGCTTAAGGGTACTGGGTGCTCAACTCTTTTTGCAGTCTTGATAAATCTCACCCCCAGTCTACTGGAAGCTTGACTAACACCAACAAACGTATGTCACATAGACCAGCAGTTCTCAAACTGTGGGTCGAGACCCCAAGGTGGGTTGTGACCCCATGTCACCAGGGCTGGCTTAGACTTGCTGGAGCACAGGGCCGAAGCCCAAGCCCCCACCACCTGAGGATGAAGCCTGAGGGTTTCAGCCGTGAGTGTTGAGACTCAGGTTACAAGCTCCCTACCTGGGGCTGAAGCCCTTGGGCTTCAGCTTTGTTGCTGCCCCACCCCCACGGCCAGTGCAGTGGGGCTCAGGTGGGCTCAGACTTTGGTCCCCCCTCGTGGAGTCATGTAGTAATTTCATTGTCAGAAGGGGGACACGGGGAACTTTGAGAACCCCTGATATAGACCTTTTAGCAGCCACCAGTTGGTATTAATTTTGTTACCAACCTGCACTGCATTTATAGAAAAGAACCCAATGCTGGCCTGGTGAGGAAGTATGAACTGGTATACACACCAATATCTGTAGATACCGGCATATCTTTAAAATGTTTTCACCTTTTATATTAAACAAGAGGCCATGTGTCAAATACACCATTCAGAATTGGATCTGTGTTTTTAAAAAAATGTATTGTAGCAAAATAGCTTCTTAACCTGCCTTGATAAAGAACAAGACATGGATGCAGAATCCCTGCAAAGAGGTCCATTATGATATTTCTTTCTGAACAGTTCACCTATTAATATGTTCAGCATGAGATTCAGTATTTTAATAACCAGCCTGGAATATGCCTGCTCTCCAATGTTTTATTTTTAAGCACTACTTGCATTGTGTTTGTGTTGACTTAGTTGGGGAAAATGGGTTCTGAGCTTAGCCTCCGTTGCCTTTCCTAATCACAGTTACAGGGCAAAACATCCTAAGCATCTGATAAGAGAAATAGTGTTACCGTATGTTGATTTACAGCAACATCAAGAACTACGGAAGGAATAAACCTGACTCCATACACACAAGGTAACGCTTGCCAGAGAACGATGCAGTGATATGCAATAGCTACCGTATTGTTAATCATCTAATCTCCCCCCATGCAATGGCACAATACCTCAAACACACGATTTTGATATTAAGCTCCTCACTGAGTTGTGAATATTCCAATGTATATGGACAGACACTTTGGTCTGTGTTTGAGTGTCCTTCTGAAAGAGTTTGGAGAAGCAAGGGGTGATGACCAGTGGTTGCCTCCCTTTGCTCAACAGCGACCTCTGTGGCTAATTTAAGGAATAGCAGTGACAGACTCCAAAGGGTCTCCCTGTTCTATTGTCTTTATCTGGAAAGATGATGTCTGTGCTACAGGTTTCTGAGGGTGAAAGAACCAGAAAGTGGAGAAAAGAGGGGATGTGTGACATGTGGATGGAACAACTTGAGGACAACGCAGATTGGGGAGGGGCTAAGAGCTGAATGATACTGTACGTTCCCGCTTTGGAAGCACTCACGTACAAAGACCTTGATGTTTTTGAGCATTGCCAAAACTGGTCATGGATTAACTTTTGCTACTGCTGTGTGCAAAAACAGTGTTTAATGGGGAAAAATTATGATTCCACACCTAGGACAACATCCTGAATTTGTCCCTAGTGTATACTTGCCATTATCATGGCAAAATGCCTGGAAACTGCCTTTCATTTCCACAAATATGTCTTAAGAAGTGCACATCAAAAGTTTGTGCTTTAGGCACATCCTCAGCAACAAGGAGATTGTCATCTAGTGTAAATCAGTGTTGCTGCAATATAACATTTAAATCAGATGAGTATCTGGCTCATCATACCTGGCCATTGTTGAGAATATTTTTGCACAGCTCTGATGGAAATTTATAGGGAGTATCTTGCTCTACACTGTATGTATTTTGGTGCCTTTTTTTCTCCCTTACTGGCTTGTTCTCTAAATTTAAAAAATAATAGAATAAGGGTGATTTTCACTTGTATTGATAGTTCAGACTTCTTTGTAGATCGACTTGTTTTATCTATTAGGTCAGCACCAGTGGTGTTTGACTCTATGCATTATTTTTCTTGGTTGAATAGCTGAATGACATATTGGCTATTAAAATACTTAGAAATCAGGATGTAAATTTTCACACCTAAAAGGCAAAGTTCTCCATTGTGATATAAAATTGGATATGTATAAGCTGTGTGTGCATATCATCACAGTCTAGGTCAGAGATGGGCAAACTATGGCCTGTGGGACACTCCTGTCAGGCCCCTGAGCTCCTGGCCCGGGAGGCTTGTCCCCCCAGCCCCTCCCCCCGCAGCCTCAGCTCACTGTGCCGTGGGTGCAATGCTCTGGGTGGTGGGGCTGTGAGCTCCTGGGGCAGCCTGACCTGGTGCTTTGTGCTGCATTGTGTGTGGCTGGCTCCAGCCAAGTGGCATAGTTGTAGCACTGTCAGCTACTGGTGCTCCAAGCAGCGTGGTAAGGGGACAGGGAGCGGGGAGCGGAGGGGGAGGTTGGATAGAGGGCAAGAGAGTTTGGGGTGATGGTCAGGGGGAGGGGGTGTGAATAGGGTCAGGGCAGTCAGAGGGCAGGCAACAGGGGTTGAATGAGGGCAGGAGTCCTAGAGGAGGCAGCCAGGATGGACGGGGATTGGATGGGATGGCGGGGAGGAGTCAGGGGCCGGGGTTCTAGGGGCAGTCAGGGAGAAGCGTGGTTGGATGGGGCAGAGACCCCAAGGGGGTGGTCAGGAATGAGAGGAGGGGTTGGATGGGGTGGTGGTGGGGGGAAGTCAGGGGCAGGGGGTCTGGGGACAGTCAGAGGACAGGGAGAAGCGGTGGTTGGAGGGGCCAGGGATCCTGGGGGAGCAGTCAGGAAGGAGAGGAGGGGTTGGATGGGGCAGCACAGGGCAGTCAGGGGTGGTGGTTCCAGGGTAGGGGGATCAGAGAGCAGGGGGGTAGGGAACCCAGGGGGCTGTCAGGGAACAGGGAGGTTTGGATGGGCCAAAAGATGGGGGGAGACCATCAGGGAGCCAGAAGCAGGGGGTAAAGATAGGGGGTGGGGGCCGGGCCATGCCCCTACTCCCCTAACCAGCCCTCCATACAGTTTCCAAAACCTGATGCAACCCTCAGATCAAAAAGTTTGCCCGCCCCTGGTCTAGGTAGTAAAAATAATCATTTTGATTTCTTAGCTAGAGAATCTCACTGTGTCCAGATACTTATGTAGTCAATAATAATCGTCATATAATAAAAAGAATTCATGTTAAAAGTGGTAGATATATTTTTTGTAACCAATGGGTAGTAGATTTCCTCTGCCTAACCCTGAGCACATCTAAAGACCAGATGATAATTTAAATGAGCAAGCATGCAAATCCAGAGACCCACATTACTGTTGTATAGGACTTTAACATACATCTTAAACAGGGGTGAAAGTAACTTACAGGATTTACCAGTACTGCTGGAGTCCTGAGGGGGGTGTGGCCTCATCTGGGAGAGGCGTGGCCTCTCAAGATTTAAAGGCCCTGGGACACCAGCTGTGCCTGGGAGACCAAGGACCTTTAAATCAACCAGGGGCTCCCAGCTGAAGAGGTGGCTGGAAGCCCCCCGGGCTCAGGGGCAAATTAAAGGGTCCGGGGCTCCGGTCGTGGGGGGAACCCCGAGCTTTGCGGGGCTGTGGCAGGGATTTAAAGGGCCCAGAGCTCCCGCCATTGAGGGGAGCCCCAAGCCCTTTAAATCCTGGACCCAGACCAGCCCCCAGAGCTGTGGCTGGGATTCAAAGGGCTCTGGGCTGCCCGCAGCACTTTCAATCCCCGTTGTGGAAGCAGTGCGGTCCAGCACGGCGTACTGGCTCTTGCCAGTACGCCAGACCGGACCGGACCGGCTTACTTTCACCTCTGATCTTAAACATCTTTTGCATATTCACACATGATGAGCTCAGGTGCAGTGCATCTGGCCATGCCTGTCAGTGAGATGTGTTTTACACAGAGAAATGGTCTGGGAAAATTAAACACATATGAGATGTATATCAGAGATTCTATGTACTTACAACACAGCATAGATAAATCTAGCAAATTTCAGTATCTATAGACATTTTATTATTTAATCATAAATATTGTGTTTATCCTACTATTAAGGTTTAAGCATATGTCCATAGAAGCAAGGAGATGAGGATATGTACCTCTGCTCCTAGGCACCTTTGTGAAATCATTTATCCTTGTTCAAAGCAGGTATGAAAGGCTATCCAACCAATGGCAGTTATTCACACATAATTGATATGTGTAAATGACTACAAAGACTGCAAGGCAAAAGAGTGTCAGGCTCAAGGCTTCTGAATCCCACTGGCTTCAGCCAAATTGTGCCTAGCCATTAGCATGCACATGAGCTTCTACCAGGGGACTCTGCAGCACAGGACAATGCCATACCACGTACACTCCATCCACATGTTCAGTCCATATCTGTGGAATTATGTTATTTCAGTAACACTTAATGCCCTTTATTGGGTGAGCTCTGCAGTTGAAGAATAAAGCTTTCCAAACACAAAAGTTTACTGTAACTTGCATTTCTTCACACACACACTAAAAATACCTGTTACACATGTAATAGATGCAAGAGAAATAATGGAGATGAGTCAGCTCCAGCTTGTGTTAACTGCTGCAGACAGTGACTATAATAGTAGGTTATGGTTTCCATCATTAGATCTAGGAAAGTTAACAGAACAGCTGATGTTTCAAGAAGACAGACAAAAATTTGGTTTATGTGCTCCCTGTCCTCACAGGCGTTGCTTAGCTTTCCATTGCCTGTGCACTGGAGCTATGTGACGTACAGCGTGTAAGAAAAGTAGGGCTTGTTATCCTAGTTTGTAGGTTTAGGGGAGGAAAGGCGATCTTGTGGTTAAGGTACTGATCTGGAACTCAGGAGATATAGGTTCAATTCCAGCTCTGCCATAGCTTTTAAATTTGACCTTGAGGGAATCACTTAATGTGTCCTTGCCTTGATCTCCACCTGCAAAATGAGGATATTTCCTTTTTCCACACCCTCTGTCCGTCATGTCTATTCAGATTATAAATTCCTTAGGGTAGAGACTGCCTCTTACTAATTGGTTTTCCCGTCCGACAATGTCTAGCAAAATGGAATCCCAATCTCAGTTGGTGCCTCTGAACACTACTGTAACACAAATACGTAATAGATTGCGTATCCTATGCCAAAAATCTATTGCATGAATGATGGGACCTGAACAACAACACTAGTTATTGCAGCTAATAGTAGGAAAGCTTATTTTGAGGAGAAATTGTCAGTGGTCTACAGCCAATAGAAGATGAGTCCCCAGGAGACACTTTCAGCTTTTAAAATGAGTAGCTTTCCAAGAAGACTGCTTGAAAATAACTAGTAAATAACTACGTTCCCTGCTAGGTGTGTGCCAGGACCTAACTTCATGTGCAGCAAGGCCTTGATCCTATAACATTAAAGTCAACGATGATGAAGCCTCCAGAGAGTACTGTTACAAACAAGCTCTCTCAGTGCTTCATTAATAAACTGATCAGAGTAGCCAAAGTGTGCCTGTCCCTAAATGGGAACTGCAAAACAAGGATTGCAGATATGCCTTCCTTGCAACATCGACCTAATGTAGGTTTGCCCTGGGAGAAGTCTAAAGTGTTTGAATCGTTCTCCTGTTTTAACATCATATGAATGAGCCCAAGACAGAGAGAAATGTGGCTATCAACCTGTGCAGCCACACTCTCTTAGTATTGCCCCATAAAACACACCATCAGAAGGAATGAACATTTGTCAGTTCCTTGCCTGCATCGTGTTTTTGCAAAGTCTAAATATTAGTCAGATAGGTTCCTAAAGATAAACCTACTTGGGTAGCTGATATTTTCTTCCAATCTTACCGCAAACGTGATTGGTTACTCCTAAAAAGGATAAGTGTGTCTATCCTACCTAATTCCCGTAAGAAATACAAATAATAAGCTACTATGTCTTGAGCGTAAAGCTGGAGAAACTGCTGCTTTTGTTAGTGGGGAAGGGAAGACCAAAATGGATTCCTTTTCAGTTGATGTGTTTGCAATGTTAGGAAGGTCATCCAGTATCCCATGTGGCTCTCCCCTCTGAGTATTGACCTCGCCTTTTGACTTTTGAGATCTGATAGGATCACAACACTATACCATTGTGCTCACTTTGGCAGCATATGTACTGAAATTGGAACTATACAGAGACGATTAATGTGGCCCCTGAGCAAGGATGACACAGCATCAGGCTGTAGGAGAAATGCCGGATTCGACATTGTCCATAAATACAATACCTTATTCTATGGTAGCTGATACAAGCGCCATTGAGAAAGCAGTGTACTACCTTATTGGTGCAGTCTGCTGAAGTGATTAATCCATGATGTGGGCATAGACTAGAATTAAAAGGAAAACATATTGTGTTTGTTATTATTGGAAAGAGCCCCAGGAAACTGAGTGTCCTGTTTATCCCCAGAGCAGGTGTAGCTGCGTTAGAAACAGTATAAGCTTCCTCAAAATGCCCCACCAAACTGTTTGAGCCATGACCTTGAGGAGACCAAGGTGAAGGGGTAGTCCAGTTTCCATTGCCTGTTAAGATTGCCAACAGCGCTGTCAGCAGTGATCGTTTTCTAGTAACCTACTTTTGGGAAGTGGACTCAGGACAACCAAGTCATTGCACCCAGGCTGCCAAACAGCCATCAGATGGGTAATGGCTTTCACCAGTTATTGACCTGGAATGGATTTGAGTCAGTGACCTAGAGGTAAAAGGCTTTATATTACATTATCAGTCCCTTGGGTTGACTAATGCACCTGAAATAGATTTTAGTATTTATAGCAGAGTATTTCATTGAAGTATGTTGCTAATCCTAAACCAGCAGCCCTAACACTTCATTAGTAAAGCATCAGGAGCTCACCAAAAGGAGACGGAAACAAATAAGAAACATGAGAGCACAGAATGTGGGTGAACCTGAATAGTTATTGTATTAGCCAGAGAACAGCAGCAATTCTTTGGAAATGAAACCACATCTCACTTGACTATTTGACTACCTTGTCCTAGAGGCCCTGGTTGAAGTTCTGACATCATTGTCAGCACTTTCCTTATTTCAGGCTCAGTGAGTTTCCTGCTGTGGAAAAAAAACTGTCTAAAAAAAGAAACTGCTAGAGCTTAAAAGCACTCTGTTAGCAAAATCCAGCCATGGAGGCCTCAGTTGATGAGTCATTTCACACAAATAAGTGCCACGCTAATCAATGAGAAATAGGATAAGGGGCATTTGCAGACAGGAAAAAGCGTATACAAAACTATTGTGAAGATAAGAGGGTGGAGAGCTGGTGTGGGGGGGAAGTAGTTGTTCATTGTTACGTGTTCTTTTGAGGACAAAGAACAGAGTTCTAACGACTCAGAGGCCTGCAGCCTTGTTTGTGGTAACACCTTATTTAACGAGGAGGCAGAGCATCACATTCTATCACATATTGACAACATACTGTACAGATTGTTTTATTGACATCAGCAAAATCCAGTCACAAGCCAAATTGGCTTTCTTCTTTGTGATGTGAATCCTGCCATTAAGCATTTATTGGCAATTTATTGATATTCTATTCAAATTAAATTCTCGGTTAATTAGTCACCAGTGGATTTGCTTTCCCAAGTTGCAGCAATATGTCTCAGAAGCTTTTCAAGCTTCTTCCATTGGCATTCATCCAAGATGTTTCCTAAGAACAAGCACTGAAGCTGGTATTTAGAGCATATGGTGGTGATGTGTTTGTATGTTCATTAAATCAAGAAACCAATGAAAGAAAAAGTGTAAGGGCTTTCTATCCTTTTAAATGAAATTGTCAACCTAGATATCCATTGCCTTTTCTGAGATCCAGCTTGAAATGACTTGTAAGCAGTGCTCTGTTATGATGACAAATTAATTCACATCAGACTTTGATCACTGCCTGAAAAGTTTTCAGACATCAATTTCTAGCAGTTGCATTTAGAAATGAGAAGTCAGTTTGCAGTCTTAGTTTCAAAACAACAAAAGCAGAAGTGTCTGCATGTAACTGGTATGCAAATCTCTTAAAAATGCAAGGAATTTAGTGGAAGCTTTTCATATGTAAGATAAAGAATTTTCGGCAGGGCTGTCTGTCCTACATCTGACTCAGTGTACACAAAGCCCTTCCTGTGGCCATTGCTCGTGTGTATCAATGTGAGCACACAGAGTACAGCTGTCTGTCTGTCTGTCTTTTTCTGTCTGTCTTGCTTTCATGTAACACGTCAAAAGCAATTGAAAGGATTCTGCTTAAAATAGAATGGAATTATATTAGTGAGCCTAATAGTGAAGGTGTATTTGGAAATATAGTTCACTATATCTAATGTTTACCACTTGACTACTCATGCCCCAAGCTCAAAATGCATAATAATGTATATTAAAACATAGCAGATGGAAGAGCTGGAATCTCAGATATAACCATACCTAATGCAGGGTATGACAGAACATCTGCTCTTTAATTAATCTTACGTAAAGACTGAAGCGCTGCATTAAGATGCAGAGTGTTTGACGATTGTTTTTAGTAGTTAACATGCTCCTGGCCTTCCTCATGTAATTGTTTCTGCTTTGTACCTCTCATAAAGCTCTGATAAACAACAACCATCCAGAAATAAAAAACATGGGAAAGGGAGAGAATATTATGGCTGAAGAATGCAAACCCAAAATATTTCCAAGGTAGCACTGATATAGTATTTAATTATGAGGTTGTGGATAGGAAGGATGAGAAGAATCAAAGCGTCTAGTTTTGTGAATAAGTCCCAGAGGCAGCTGAAATTCATTACCAAGATTTTCAAAAGGGCTTGGGATTTTGGGATCTCCAATTTTTGGGTGCCCAGTTTGAGTCTTCATTGGGGCCCTGATTTTCAGGAAGTGCTGAGACCCTCCTCCCCTTCTGAAATCAGAGCCTCATTTCTGAAAGTTTTTGCCATTTACTTTTCTCCTGGTAGAGTGTTGGGTGGATACAAATGCCCCAGGGGACAAACATGCCTGGAACTTGTACATTTATTCTGATGGAATAATTTAGTTATAAAAATATATTCCAAATATGATCTACTTTAGGTTAACAGGAAAATAACTTCTCCACTATCACAGTTTGTTTATACACTCTGTGTGTGTCACAATTCTGGGCCTGGGTCTAGGGGCAGGCTTGAGTTAGGGGCATCCAGGAAGTGAGCACAGCTGGCTACGTGTGGAGGAATGGCTGGAGCCATCACCCTGTACTTTCCTGCTCAGTCTGAGGCAGCACCAGCCTCGTTTACGAGGAAGCGAGCTGTGCCTGGTCTTTGTGTAGAAATGGGGAAGGGGCCTAGGCACAATGGAAGAAGAGGGGAATTCTGATTAGGTTCTTTGGCGCTACAGCAAAAAGGAAGTCTGCTCATCAGGGGCCTGTTCCTAAGTTCATTGCGATCAATGGGCAGACTCCCATCGGCTTCAATGAGTTTTTATTCCGACTTCAGAAGAAGAGGAGGTTCTTTGCATTTGCTGTCATGACCACCCCAACTTTGAGCATGTTGGTAGGCCTGACCACAATTTTGCCCTGAACTCCCAGCTACTCCTGTAGAGTTGTGGTAGCTTATTAATGAGCAAGATTAATAGTTTCTGTTCTGAACAAAGGGTTTGTGTACGTAAAGAAGGGAACAAAACTTCCTATTACAGCTATCTGCTGCCCTGTGTTCCCGATGTCTTTTTTTCTTATCCAGCATGCTGTGCCTCACAAGAGAACAAAAAGACTGCTTAAGGAGTTTACAGGAAACATGGCATCTCTGCTCTTCCTGGAGGACTTTCTTAATAGCACAGAGATGGTCCCATTCAAAACTCTGGACCTCAACACTCATACATTCTGGGTTAAGAACAGTTTCAGTCCATTTCTAGTGGTACCACCTGTGTGAATTCTATAATTTAGAAGAAAATGGAGGAAAAAATGTGAAAGAATGGAAGAAAAAAGTCAGGAGACAGAGAAGGATGTTAAATGGCATTTTATATTTGAAATTTTTTTTTACTTTTTATTTTACTATTTTTTTAAAAAACCAGGAAGTGTACGGAATCATGTGTGCAGGCACTCGAGAAACAGAGCAGGCAACGTAAGGCATTCTGAAAACTTGTTCAGTTGGAACAAATGGCTGGAGTGTTGAATAAAAATGATAGGGTGTGCTTTAAGCTGAATAAAAATAAGTTATCTGCAGAAAATGTGGAGCTGGCCTGTGTGCTGTATCTGTAAAGAATCATTTTTATTTGTCTATCTGGAAGGAAGATAGATAAATTGAAAGAAAAATGCCATCTCTGTAATGTTCACTCTGGTAAAAGGTTTGCAAACAATACAAAAGTAGCTGCTTTTCTGAAACGATGGCTTAACTTAAAGTATGTTATTTAAAAAGCCAACCTTGCCACTATGGGAATGATCAGGAATTACTTTTCCTGTGTACACTTTATAATTAGCTATTTCTGTTCCATCACAACATTACATGAAGCCAATTCCTGTTTTCCCCTGAATAGCTTTATTTTTCAAAGTTGAGCATGTGCAGTAGATGTCACAGTGTTTGCCTTGACCGGGGCCAGGAGAAGAACCTAGGGTTTACCAGCATATGAATTATTTTGGACTGTTTTTCACTCCTTTAATTCATATCCTTGGAGAGATGGCAACAGGGTGTAGGTCGCCTGTTGAAGTAATTTGAAAGGTTTCCAGAAAAGGGCTTTAGTCCCTCCCTTCTTATAGTCCTGGCACATAGAACCACTGAAGAAAACGAAAGACATTTGTGAGTAGCCATCTGGGAGATAAACTAACGATGTCAACCCCCAAAAAAGAGAGCGAATCCCTCCCAACCATCCTCATTTAAAATGGGTTTGTGCTTATTTAAACAGAACTTGCCCAGGCTCAGAATGTCCTATAATCTAAACCAAATGCTTGTTGCTGTTCTGTGATGCTCCTTTGTTCAACAGCAACGCCTGCTCTGCAGGTGGTTTGTGGAAAGTGCAGTGATTGTCCAGCTTTCTCTTTCTGCTAGGAACAAACATAGTTGTCCTCAAGATCATGGAGTGTAATTGCTCCACAAAACAAGAGGGGAAAATACTGGTATTCAGGGCCTCGTTTGTCAGCCTTCTTCTTGAGTCACCCTGGACCTCTAATGAAAATCGAAGGAGGAGTTTTAAACTTTCTCTGATCCTGAAATATGTCAAGGAACATGAATAACTGAGGGATACACTACTTTTGCTTCCTTCCTTTCTCTCTTTTTTTTCCCCTTTTTTTTGTTCAGAAAATTGTATAGCTTTAACCTTGATTGCCTAATAATGTGTGACCTTGACTTTGTGTGGGTTGGAAGGATTTCAGACTTGGTTTTATCAGGATTAGCTTTTCATCTGCACAGAAGTACCCAAGCAAGTAACTCATCTCATCTCCTTTCACCTTAGATACCCAGCTTTCTCCTTTAATTTATAAAACAACAAGGAGAAAATAAACTACATTAGTGTGGTAGGTACAGCAATATGACTTTCACCACAGGGCAGGAGTGAGGAAGCCATAATCCAGTGCTGGGCTCAGGATCAATGCCTTCAGGTTACATGCAACAGCATTATTAAAGTATTCAGAGCTCTCCATTTCCAAAACCATGCAATTCTTTTCATATGCTTTCCATACAAGTATCATTACGTCCCATGCATGGAGAACAACAGAGGAAGAGAAGGGTCATGGAAACCCACATGCATGGGATTTGTACCTTTTTATGTTTTCCCTTCTTGCAACACAAATTGACTTTGCAAGATTGGTTCAGAAAATGAATACCCAGGACATTGCACTGTGTTGTTTTGCTGTGAAATTACTTTTCTGGATGAAAATATTGAATTCCTTTGAAGGCAAATAGTATAATATCTCTGGAAATGAAATGAAAATCCTGTGGAAGTCACAAAGGAAAGAAGACTGAAGGATATGAAAGCTTTATATCTCTAAATGTTAGTCAGGCTCAGCCGCCTCTGCATTTCTTTTTTGTGTGACAGCAATCATAACTTTTCTTTCTGACGTTGATACAGAAAATGCAGGGATCTCCTAGATGCTTATATTACAGATTTATGTTCTTATCTACAATGAACAGTCAATATCATTATCTTAATTTTCTGCAGGGTTTGCATACGCTCTGAGCTAATGTAGTTCAGTTGTTTACCAAGTCTCATCTGCTTTGAATGTCCCTTGTCTTATGGTGAAATTATTGACTTTCATAGAGGTCCCTGTCCTATCTAAGAGTGGTGGATTTGCAGGATACTCTCAAATGAGCCAAGTCCTGAAGCCCATACTCAGTATTTCCTCATTCTTTACACATGTTGAGTAATACCTAACTCCCCACTTCCTAACTCCTCTATTTGATTTCAGTGAGACTGCATGAGGAAGAAGATGCTACTCAACGTGAGCAAGGGTGGCAGAATTTCTGAACCTCAGTTAAGACTGAGGAAAAATAATGGGACAGATTTCTGCATACTCTTACTCTCACTGAGGAGCATCTTACTCCACAAGTAATCCCATTATTGTCACTGGACTACTCAAGGAGTAAGGTCTAATTCAATGTAAAAATATACTATGTGGCCCTATGATTTAAACCTATGAAACTCTTGAGGCGGAGGCGGGGGAACAGTTTCTCTTCCTGCTTATGAAGCAGATTCCTTTGTTCAGCTTTAATAGCCCTATACTGAACCTAATAATCATGATCAAGACTTCAGTTTGAGTGACATATACTGTAGATCTCATACTGTTAGTACTAAAACATCCCTGGAATTTCCAAACATAATAGATGATAATTTCTTAACTCAAGAAGTGTTGCAACCAACATGAGGGAATTCTATATCAGAGCTCGACTTGACAGATAAAGGTGAACTGATTACAGGAGCTTGTGTACAAGGGTTCATGACTTGATCACATTTATAGTGTGCAGACTGAATAAACTCCAAACCAGTATTATATATGTGACATTCCCCAGAGTACAATTTGGACTGTTGAGCAGCTGTGTCCTCTCAATTCTTCAACCTGGGGTGCCTTTTACGCTGCTTTTCTGTGAAAGCAACCACTCCTGGTTTGCCCACACACAACCTCCAGCATGTAAGTCACATCCAGCTACAATGTATGAGTGCTCTAGCCAGCCACTCCTTAATTAAATTACAGAGCAACACCAGCAAATTTCAAGTTCCCAGAAATGTGCATCTTGTACTGCTCAGTACCCTCCTGGAGAATACAAGCTCATAGAAAGTCCATCATTTTATTAATAGAAAATAATGTGCACAAACTCTGTTATCTCGAATGGAAGTTTTCAAACACTTCAATCCAAACATACTGATGTAGATAAAACAATAAAACAAGTTTATTAACTACAGAAACATAGAATTCAAGTGATTACAAGTAATGAGGAATAAAAGTCAGAATTGGTTATGAAGAAATAAAAGGTAAAACACAAACTAATACTTAACAAGCTAAGTGAATTTAAAGTAAAAAAAATTCTCTCACCCCATGCTTATAGCAATCTGTCTGGATTTCTTTTAGCTTGGACTCCTCCCCCAGTTCACTTATGCTTCCTTTGTCTTTCAAGTGTTGTTGATGCCGTGAGTAGAGATGAGGGGAGCAAGGTGATTTTGGGCTTCTGTTGCTCATATTTATCTCTCTTCCTTGTCTTTGAAAATCATGCTTGGCTGAGGTTCAGGAGACAGAAAGTCTGTTTGCTGAGATGTAAATTTCTTGCTCATACCTTCTTTCTGCCAAAGAATGGCCACTTAATCAGGTGATAGTCCATTTGATTATGTTGATACCTGGCTGAGATGTTGGCTAGTCTTTTGTCTCCGCGGAACTAGTTTGAAGCTACTTCCATAGACTTGGAACATGTCTTATACAATAGAATTTTATAACTTTACATACAACATTGAAACACATATTTTACCAGGACAATAATGTTTGACAGATTGAGCTTTCAAGTGATACCTCACAAGGCATACTTTGTATAAACTTATCATAGTCTTGTAAGTAGGGTGAACATAAGGGTACAGACTGTCACAATATATACGTGGTGCTTTAAAAGAGCCAGGTACACAAAGCTGAAAATAATTGAGCCAAATCATCTAGGAGGAAGAATTTGTAATCCAAAAAATGTGAATGATAATTTGGAATTGTTTAAGAACACTTTACTAGATGTTCAAAAGGCCACAGTTGAGGAAGAAAGCCATATTGGTTTTAAACAAATGAACTGATTAAGTAGCTATAAAAAATAAAATTAAAAAAGTAATAAATGGAAGAAAGGAAAAGCTGGTGGCAATGAATATAAATCAGAAGCTAGGAATTATAGAAAATTGATAAGAGAAGCAAAGGGACACATGATGAAATCTATGGCATTTTGAGTTATCATTATTCTTAAAGACAATAAGAACAAGTATTAAGTCTATTAGGAACAAAAAGTATACCTACTACAGTTCTGGTCCGTTACTAGATGGAAAAGGTAGAATTATCAGTAATAATGTAAAAAAGGCAGATGTGTTCAGTAAATAGTCTGTATTTGGGAAAAACCAGATGTTTTACCGTATAATGATGATAACATTCTTTCCATTCAACTAGTATCTCAGGAGGATGTTAAAGAGCAGCTATTCAAGTTAGATATTTTAAAATCAGCAGGTTTGGGTAACATGCATCCAGAGTTTTTAAAAAGAGCTTGCTGGATTGTTAATGTTGATTTTCAGAAAGTCTTGGAACAAAGGGGAAGTTCCAGAAGGCTGGAAGAAAAGCTGATGTTGTGTCAATATTTAAAAAGGGTAAACTGGATAACCTGGGTAATTATAGGCCTGTCAGCCTGACTTCAATCCCGGGCACAATAATGGAGCACCTTATATGGGACTGGATTAATAAAAACTAAGAGAGTAAGATAGTTAATACTAATCAACATGGGTTTATGGAAAATTGATCCTGTCAGACTAACTTGATGAAATTACAAGTTTGGTTGATAAAGGTAATACTACTGATGTAATTTACTTAGACTTCTGTAAAGTGTTTGACTTGGTATCACGTGAGATTCTGATTAAAAACTGATAGGTCTCAAAATGTAATTGTAAATAGGGAATCATCACTGATCAGGTATGTTTCTAGTAGGGTTCCACGGGGGTCTGTTCTTGGCTCTATGCTATTTAACATTTTTATCAGTGACCAGGAAGAAAACGTAATACCATGACTGATAGTTTCCAGATGACTTAAGAATTAGCGGAGTGGTAAATAATGAAGAGGACAGGTCGCTGATTCAGAGCAATCTGGATTGCTTGGTAAACTGGACACAAACAAACAATATGCATACATCTAGGAACAAAGAATGTAGGCCATACAGGGTGGGAGACTTGATCCTGGGAAGCAGTGACTCTCTGAAAAAGATTTGTGGGTCATAGTTGGTGATCAGCTGAACTTAAACTCCCAGTGTGATGCTGTGGCCAAAAGAGCTAATGTGATCCTTGGATGATATATAAACATCGGAATCTCAAGTAGGAACAGAAATTATTTTGCCCTGTGTTTAGCCCTGATGTGACCGCTGCTGAAATATTGTGTCCAGTTCTGGTGTCTGCAATTCAAGAAGGATGTTGATAAATGGGAGAGGGTTGAGAGAAGAGCCATGAGATGTAAGATGTTTGGACTGAAATTTTCCGTGCTGGTGTCTGTCTCATACTGATTTTTTGGGAGTTTGTTGGTTTACAAATTTTAAATGTCTCAATTTCTGAGAATGAGGTATGGGAAATAGCCCAGGTTTTAAAAAGTTGTACAATCATTTTGTTGAAAACTTCAAGCGCAGGGGTCCCCAAACTGTGAGGTGCCCCCCTAGGGAGTGTGTGGAGGAACGTCCGGGGGGTCCACTGGGGCCTGGGCCAGCCCGCACAGGGGTGGGGAGGGAATACCATATAGCTCCTCTCTGCCCCCAACTCTGCTCCTGGTCCTGCCCCCAGCAGCGTCCCCTGCTCCCGGCACCATCCCATGCTTGGTGCGGCTCCATTTCCGGTCCAGGGCCGAGACTGAGGGCAAGGCCGGGAGCAGAGATGAACCTGGCCGCAGGCCTGGCTGCTGGCCCCCACCTCCGCTGGGCTGTGGCTCCGATCCCACTCCCAGCCTCAGCCCCCTTACCCTTATCTGCGTCTTCCCTCCCCCAATCCGCAGTCCTGCTCCTGGTCCCAGGGAGGCGCAGACAGGTGTAAGGGGGGGCGTAACCCTCAAAAGTTTGGGGACCACTGCTCTAGCGATTCCATGCGGTGAAGCAGGAACTTGACATGTGTCAGGGAGGTCTCACTGATGTGAGGGGTGTGTTTTTTTCCATCCCTGTGAAAATTCACTCAAATTCGGCCAAATTACAAGGCTCCAAAAAACAAACACACCCCATTTACACATGCTTGTTAAAGACTTGTTGTTTTGGTAGCTAAATTCTCAGAGGGTTCTGTCTGCACCGAGCATGCTCCAGCCCCTCACAGCCACCTTGTGTGACTGAACGGTGTGTGTGCCATGCCCCACAGAGCAACTGAGCATGTTCCATCCCATGGCTGCAGGGGCTGAGCAGGACTTTCCTGGCAACTGCGGCTCCTGGCAGTCAGGGGACATTCTCCTAAGCTCTGTGCCCCCATGCTGGGCCCAGCCTGCATGGAGGAGAAGGTGGAGGCAATTTAACTACCATGCAGAAGGGTGAGGAACAGGGTGTAGTAAGAAGAGATGGATCCTGTGGAAAAAATATATGGTCAAGTAATTAAAGAGTATATCATAAAGTATACGCAGAAGGGCCTGAACTCAGGTTGCCCAGGCAACTTTAGTTCTGGCATTTCCTAAGTTTTGAGAGCTTGACTTTGCACTCCTAAACTTTTAATTTAGTTTTTTTTATGTAATTAGAAATAAACTGTGCAACACCCAACCTTAAATTTAGCTTAATCTTTCCTCCATGTAATTTCTGTTAAGTTCAAGTCTGACTATACTAAGCAAAACCAGGGGCCATGTGGTCGAGTCTGTGACACCCTGTAGACAAATGAAAAGCATCAGAATACTGTAGGCAGGAGGAGATATTAATTCTTTATTGAGGAGTACCTTGGAAAAATCTTTCTACTAGTATTTTTCTTATCAGCTATACTCGAGGCAAAATTGTATCTCGTCATAGTTGAAACTGCAATGAATGAGCCTTTAGACGCAATCACATACTCCATTAGGTCTGAAGTATTTCCTGGACATCATGAATACTGCAATATGTTTTGCTCAAACATTTGCTTGAATTTCTAAATCAATTACTTGGCAATGCTGTTACTATTAATATATTTGTATTAGAGTACTGCCTGGAGGTCCTAAAATGCTATGAACTGTCCAGAGCTTATATGCTAAATAGACAAGATAAAGGTTAAGAGAAAGGACACATTATCCCCAGTTTACAGATGGAAAACTGAGCATCAGAGATTAAGAATCTATGGAAGAGCTACAAATTGAACCCAGATCTCCTGAGTACCAGTCTGGTGCCATAGCTGTATGACCAGCATCCCTTTCTGCCTTCTATCTCTTTAGTGTTGATTTCCAGTTAATGTTTGTCAGAGTTTTATTGTTGTGAATGTTCACAGAAAGTGAAATTTCAGATAAATGGCTTTTGCAGCATGACCACATGGTTGAGGTCAGGCTACTGCAAAACAAGTTGGGGAGTGAGATGTGGTCTGTCCAGCAGATCCCAGGCCATTCAGAACCAACATTTTACAAGCTACCCAAAGACCAATATGTAACCAGTGCTCTGGTGTCATTTATTCCCAGCAAGGTGACCTGCTAAATGAGCAAGCTGCTGAATATTTAACCCAAGATCCCAAATTCATACTTGGACTAAAAATATGGTCCAAGATTTAAAATAAATAAATAAATAAATAAAACATCACTTTCCCCTTCTTTGTGAAGCCCAGTTTGTTACAACTCTGTTTCCCCAAGATCCTGATGAACCCTATTAGAAATATTGGATTAAGCTGACCTTGACAGATTAGGGCAATACCTAATGGATCCATTTACATACTACAATAGATAACCCAATGTTGTCATCAAATCAACATTAGTTTAGTAATTTAGATATAGAGATAAAAATACTCTTAGCATATAGTGCAGGGGTAGGCAACCTATGGCATGTGTGCCGAAGGCGGCACACGAGCTGATTTTCACTCACAGTGCCCAGGTCCTGGCCACCGGTCCAAGAGGCTCTGCATTTTAATTTAATTTTAAATGAAGTTTCTTAAACATTTTAAAAACTTTGTTTACTTTACATACAACAATAGTTTAGTTCTGTATTATAGACTTATAGAAAGAGACCTTCTAAAAACATTAACATGCATTACTGACACGCGAAACCTTAAATTAGAGTGAATAAATGAAGACTTGGCAGAGCACTGCTGAAAGGTTGCTGACCCCTGATATAGTGTATTTGACACAACACAACTTTTTCCTCTTCTAAAGTTGAGAGAAATATCAAGGTACCAGATATAAAATTAAACTTGTTGTATTGAACTATGCTTTTTATTCAAATGCAAAGTTTTTTAATAGCCAGGCAAAATGCAGATTTGGAAACTCCAGCTACTTAACACTGCAAAAAGAAAGTCTGCTTAAAATACATATAGTTCTATTGCATTAAACAGTTACTTAGAATATCCCACCATCTGAAAGCTGATCACTTCTTCATTGCTGGAAATAGGTGAAATCTAGGGGTGCCCTCTCTCTTGGATATTGGGTCAATAAAATAAGGGAAATTCTTGCTTTATGGATAATCTTATGAACCTGAAATACAACAACACTATTCAATATTTTGCTATTTGGCCACCATTTATAATTTTTTTCTGAAACTAATAAGAATGCTACTAAGTCTGTCTTTTTAAGTGTCCTTCTGAGATGTTTCTTAAGATAGTACCTGGTGTCATGCAAATCTTGGCCAAGATTTCAAACCTGGGTGCCTAAAGTAAGGATCCTATATATGGATTTAGGAACCTAAATTAGTTTGGCCTGATTCTCAAAAGCTCTTCAACTCTTAAAAATTATTTAAAGACCCTAACTTTAAGTGCCCAGGTTTGAAATTCTCAACCTTTAATTGTGGTGACTGTCTTGGAATCAATATTAGTTAACATGTTGATTACTCTTGTAATACTCACAGTTAAACTGGACCTGTGCCTATTGTTTCTGCCTGAATGTCCAACACTGATTGTTGTCTGTTTATGATTGACAAGGACAGGCTTTTACATGGTAAATAAACTGGTGTAGTGCATCTTGAAATCTTATTTGAAGATTCAAGTGTGTTTTGGCCTCAGGCATTGTCACAGGGACTTAAAACAAGTGGAAGAATTGTAAATAAGGAGTTATGAGAAAAGGCAATATATTGAACTAGAATTGTATTGAACTAGAATTGTCCAATGTGCTGCTGGTTCACACAGTTTCTCACTTGTCTTTAATATCTTTTATCAGTGCTCTGGCAGAAGAGGTAACTTGCACATTAATTATGGGTCAGATTGTAAAACCCTTCTCTACAGCCTGACTGCATAAGCAGCATCATCGACTTCAATGAATAGTTTCTTACTCCATGTGATGTCCCATTTAAATCCATGAAACCACTCCCTGGATAAGGTGCTACTAAATATGAGTCAGAGTATAAGAACTTTGAGCTTATGTGGGCTTATCTTTGGGGCCATTGCTGAACCAAATGCCTACGGAGGAAATGGAGGCAGATGCAAGGGCACCAGGAGACTGCAACATGTGCCTATTGAAATGTCAAGAAAGAGCAAATTTACGACTCAAAAAATAAAACAAGGAGCAAAATTGCTGTAATCAAAACCAACATGGAAAAACTCCCTACAAAACTTATTAAAAAAACAAGATAATAAATAAATAACAAAAACAAGCACCTGTCAAACAACAATTAATTACAGCATAACACTGCAAAACTCATTGGTCCCAATAAAAAAAATCACTATATAAACAGGGGGCTTTGCCATGAAACTTTGGGTTTGTCCTGCCAACACTTCCCCGGAGCATCATGTCATGATCAACAAAACCCGGCTCCTCTCTGGCCACTAGATTGAGCCGAACTTTAAACTAATAACTATAATATCAACTGGTGGGACAGTGTGTGTGTGTGCATGTGGTGTAATTAAATGCATGTGCTAATTGTTGTATCTTCAATAAATGCGATGTATTGCCTTTTTCCCTAAAAAACATCCTGTGTGCTGCTTATATGCATAACAGATTAACTTCAACAATAGTGACTGCTGCTGATTAGCTTCAAAATCATGGCTGATTGCTTTATGTCTCTGAGGCCAGGTCTACACTGTGACTTTAAATCGGTTTAATGGCCGATATACCGATTTAACGCTGTATCCGTTCACATGACGTCGTCATTAATATCGATTTTACCGCCTCCTTAAATCGATTTCGGAACTCCTCCCAAACGAG
>NC_133774.1:135370427-135406499 GCF_003597395.2 Chelonoidis abingdonii
CTGTTCCTCAGCTATCCCATAGTTCCCACTTCCGTGTGGAGCAACAGTGCCGTATGGGCCAGAAACATGCCCCGGGTGTGCTGGGTACAGCCTCACCCTCCCTTTTGATGGGGCAGCAGACAACCCTTTGGCGCGTTTTCGCGGAGTGCATGAGCAAACACATAGCACAGCAATCATGGACCCTGAGATCACAAACGTATCCTGACCGTTGTCAACACCTCGCGTACTCTCGTTGCTGACTATACTGAACAATGAACTGCAAAGGCAGGAGGAAGGAGAAGGCAGCTATTGCTGAGCGGCGAGGGACAGCGATGACGAGATGGAGGCAGAATCTCCATAACGCTGGCCCCAGCGTTTTGGAGCTACTGCTATTAACGGGGCATCTATACCCATTGAACGCCGAATTTGGGCACGGGAAACAAGCACAGACTGGTGGGACAGCATATGTTTAACGTGGGACGATTCGCAGTGGCTGCGAAACTTTCGCATTCGTAAGAGCACTTTCTTAGAACTTGTGACATGCTTTCCCTGCCCTGAAACGCCGTAATACAACATGAGAGCAGCCCTCACAGTGGAGAGCGAGTGGCAATACCCTCTGGAAGCTTGCAACGCCAGACAGCTACCGTCAGTCGGAATCAATTTGGAGTGGTCAAATCTTAAGTGGGCTGCAGTGATGCAAGTAGCCAAAGCAATCGTTAAGCTGCTGCCTACGAAAGGTTGTGACTCTGGGAAACGTTGCAGGGATGTGATGGCTTTGCTGCAATGGGTTTCAACTGTGTGGGGCCATAGATGAACCCATATCCCTATCTTGCCCCAGAACACCAGGCACCCGTACGTGAACCGCAAGGGTACTTTTCAATGGTGCTGCAAGCACTGGTGGACCACAAGGGACGTTTCACTCACATCCACGGGGGATGGCCAGGAAGTTCATGACGCTCGCGTCTTCAGGAGCACTAGTCTGTTTAAACGGACTGCAGCAAAGGAATTACTTCCCAGACAGAAAATAACCGTTGGAATGTTCAATGCTCTTAGTTATCTGGGGGACCCAGCCTACCCCTTGTTGCCATGGCTCATGAAGCCATACACTGGCAGCCTGGACAGTGGTCAGGAGCTGTGTCAACTACAGGCTGAGCACGTGCCGGATGTGGTAGAATGTGCATTTGGCCGTTTTAAAGGGTCGCTTGGCGATCATTACTTACTCGCTCAGACCTCAGCCAACCAATGTCCCGCTTGCTATTGCTGCTGCTGTGTGCTCCACAATCTTTGTGAGACTAAGGGGGAGACATTTATGGCTGGTGAAGGCTGAGGCAAATCACCTGGCCGCTGAGTACGAGCAGCCAGAGACCAGGGCGATTAGAAGAGCACACCTGAGGCGCTGCGCAATCAGAGAGCCTTGCAAAACCAGTTTCAGCACGGCCCAGGGTATGGTGACTGTTTGCTTCCCCTGATGACCCTCCGCACTTGATGGACTTATTCAGTAAGCAACCACCCTCCCCTTTTCATTACAGGTTGGGCGAAGGATAAATTCTGTTATGTTTAAAATTCATATTATCATTAAAAAGTAATTATGCATCTGTTAAAATCATGAGTTTTTCCTTACTAGATTTCCCTGTAAGCAACCCACCTCCCCCTTTCGATGTATTCTGTATACAAGAACTATAAAAAAAGGCAGAGAATTTACTGAGGAACAGCTACCCACAGTGCACCGCTCCTGAAATCGATGGTAGCCTTGGACCATGGACACAAGCAATCGATTTTGTGATCGCATTGTGGACGCGCAAAACCGATTTTATAACATCGGTTTCGTAATATCGGTTTAAACTACTTCGAAATAATCGTGCAGTGTAGACGTAGCCTGAGTAGCACTTCTATGTGATAAGAATAAATGTGATAGTGTTACATGGTATTCAGAGAATTAGTATTTGTTTGAAATGGGCTTGCCCCTGAACGCTGGGTCTGGATTGAGAGCAGAGATCATATCACAACCGTGCAGCATGCCTATATCAGGTTGAATCCCATCACTGAATTTGTAAAATTTGGGAAAGTTTGGACTTGGACCTGGAGCTCAGATCTCAAGTCTGATTGTTCTAGTAGAGAGTTTTGTCTAACCCATTATAGGGTCATGAAGTTTAGAGCTCAGGCTTTGATTCTGGCCCCATCATTAATATTTTAAACACAATATTACTGCGCATACACCTGCCCTGCCATCTGGAGCACTTTGTGATCTAGCTATTCCAAGAGGGAAGATAGTCTGTATTCCTGCAGTGAGTCCTATGGTCTAGCATGTGATTAGATTTAGAGATGGTTTTAAACTGCCCATTTTGGGGGTATTTTGTCTGGGGGTTTGGCCCAGGCCCATCTTTGGATTCACTCATTGGAATTGTTTAAAGCTTCCGAGGGCATTCGCTGAATTTTCAAACATAGAATCTGTAGAAATGTAGGACTGGAAGGGATCTTGAGAAGTCAAGTCCAGCCCCCTGGGATGAGGCAGGGCCAAGTAAATTTACATCATTCTTGACAGGTGTTTGTCTAACCTGTTCTTAACCTCCAAACATGAGCAAACTCCTGTTGGGACTGTGGAGATAGCTAGTGGCTTCCAGTGGGCCCCATTTAAAAGATGAGCATTTACCAAAATCATCTCACTGTGGTATCTGAGTATCCTGCAGTAGTTCCTATATTTAGAACAGAGAAGACCTGTGGGATCTCATTTAGCTGTGGTAATTGCTGATCTCCCAGTGGCCATTACTTTGTGTTTGTGTGCATGCTGTGTATTTAGGTGCACATTTTTAGTTTGATTTCCTTCAGGAAAATAGGTTAAGTTGGTATGGTTGTCTCCACTGTTCACTGTCTGTGGAGAGATACCAGAAAGTCAAGGCCCTTCTTTGTTATCTCTCCACAGGAAACTACCTGGAAAAGTCTTTGAATCTCCTAGAGGGGGTTCACATGACTCCGTTGTCAAACTGGAAGAAATACATCTGCTCTCACCATGGCTAAGGTGCATAACAGCATGTTACTGAAACCACTCTTAGCTGCTTCAGGGACACGTGAGGCAGAGTTCCACTGAGTGTTTAACTGCACGATAAGCAGTCTGTTGCTCTTCTCTCTATAATTTTTGGAGGCCATCATGAGAAGTGTTGCTGTCCTCCCATCTCACCTGAATGTTTGCTCTTATTCTTTAATTAGTGTCATTTTATAGGAGTGCCACAACCACTGGCCTGGGCTTGTCCCTTTGCCAGTATTCATGACACACAACACTCATCTTCCATTTTTGAGTGGGTGAGAGGAAAGTGCATAGCATGCACATTGGCTCACTCCAGTAGTCTGAAGTGTGATGTCTATAAGGTTTTTCCACCCTTGGCAATGCTAGAACACTGGCAGGAATAGAATGAGAATGGGACCAATGGACACTCACTATAATCATGTTATCTACGGTTTGGCTATTTCCTACTGTCCTTACCTGCCCAGAATATCAGATGACATCTGACCTAATTTCCTAATAGGCTTCTGTATCTCAGGGAGCTTTCCCTTTGGAAGCAAGCTGGAAGGCAAATACTGTTACTTAAGGACTTTTCTTAAATTCAGTTGAGAATCTGTAAGGGTATATCAGCAAGTTAAAAAAGTATGAATTGGATGAATGGACTATAAGCTGGATAGAAAGCTGGCTAGATCATCAGGTTCAATGGATGGTGATCAATGGCTCTATGTCTAGCTGGAGCTGGTATCAAACGGAGTGTCCCAAGGGTCAGTCCTGGGGCTGGTTTTGTTCAATATCTTTATTAATGATCTGGAGGATGGCGTGGACTGCACCCTCAGCAAGTTTGCAGATGACACTAGAATGGGAGGAGTAGTAGATACGCTGGAGGGTAGGGATAGGATACAGAGGGACCTAGACAAATTGGAGGATTGGGGCTTAAAAGAAATCTGATGGGTTCAACAAAGACAAGTCAGAGTTCCGCACGTAGGAAGGGAAGAATCCCATGCCACCTCTACAGGCTGAGAATGACTGGCTAACAAGCATGTCTGCAGAAAAGACCCTCGCGGATACATGGACGAGAAGCTGGATATAGAGTCAGCAGATGATGCCCTGTGCCAAGGAACAATTACATATTCGCGCGCGCCCTGTATAGTAGAGCATTGCCAGAGACGAGGGAATGATTATTCCCTCACATATCCTCGGCCGATGTGAATGAGGCACACTGGAGTATTTGTGTCCAGTTTTCGGTCCCCATTACACAAAGATGTGGACAAACTAGAAAGGAGTCCAGCAGAGGGCAACAAAATGATCAGGGGGCTGCTGAGCACATGCTTTAAGAGCGAGAGACTCGAGGGAAACTGGGTATGTAGTCGCACAAAGAAAGAGTGAGGCGGATTTGTAGAGTCTTCAACTTACTGAAGGGGGTTCAAAGAGGATGGAGCTCGGCGTTCTTAGTGGTGGCAGATGCACAGAAAAAAGCAATGGTCTTCAAGTTGCAATAGGAGGAACTCTAGCGGCTGGCTATTAGGAAAACTTTTTTCTCTAGGAGGGGTGGTAAGCACTGATGCTTCACACTTTTTCTCTAGGAGAGGTGGTCGGATCTCGTCCTTAGAGTTCTTCCCAAGCCGCCCATCCTTGGACAAGCCCTGGCTGGTGCATTTAGTTGCTGTCATACTGCATGGCAGCTCACAACATACCTCCAATTATCCTCATGTTAGACCCAAATTTACTTCCGTTACACACAATAGAGCTGGTTAACTCGCTTTGTTCATATACATAATTTTTACTACATAATGATTGAAGAGATAGTTATATGCTACGTGTGCTAAAATAAATCGAATCCACTTATTTTAGAGTGTCCCCTGAATATTGTTACTACTTTGTTTGTTGTCTTGGTCTTTGGCCCAAATGCCACATTAGCTGGTAGTGTCACGCATGACGCTATTTGGATGGTCAGCCTGGACTCTCTGGGACAGATAATTCTTTCCTCATCAGTCTCTAATTGTGGCCACCATCTAAACAATTATGATCTGATACTCTCGCTACCCTCATGCTGTTGTAGTAGTATATTACTCCACAAATGGTCCCGTTGATTCAGTTGTGGCTTACTCACGCAAATTAGTACTACTCAATGTGAGAGAGAGAGGTGTGTGTGGGTATACACACTGTGACAAAGTTCCTCCTTCTACCTTGGTTGGTCCTTGCGCCTATTGGCAGATTGCGTCACCCCAGTTGATCTCCCCTCTTGTGGAACCCACAGTCTGGGTCAAGCTTCCTCTGTGTTGATCAGGAGATTGGGAGGTTTGGGGGAACCCAGGCCCAACCTCTACTCGCGTTCCAGCCAGGGCCCTGTGGATTGCAGCTGTCTATAAGTGCCTGCTGTGTAACAGCTGCCATGACAGTACAACTCGCCTGGGCTACTTCCCCATGGCCTCCTCCAAACACCCTTCTTTACCTCACCACAGACTTCCTCTGGTTCTGATAATGCCTTGTCCGCAAATCCCCTCAGCAGTACACACTCTCACCTCAGCTCCTTGCCTTCTTTGCTCCCACAGCTCCTTCACACATGCTCCTTCTGCCTCTGGCTCCTCCCTGCCTGACTGGAGTGAGCTCCTTTTTAAACCCAGGTGCCCTGATTAGCCTGCCTTGATTGGCTGCAGGTGTTCTAATTAAAGTAGCTATCTCCACTGCCTTCTAGAAAGATCTTAATTGGCCCCAGGTGCCTTGATTAATGTGGAGCAACTGCCATTTGGTTACCAGGGTACTAGGGATTTGTTTAGCCTGGGGCTAACATACCTGTTTCTCAGTACTTAACTGTAGCCATCTGGCATTGCCCCATCACGACACATATATAACTCAGAATCTGACCATAAGCGCTTAGAAAATGCACTGCACCTTGAAGCTGCCATTATCATTTACAGGTAGCAATCCATGCGACCAAGTAAACACAAGTCACTCCACAGAGAATGGAGCCACCCAGTTAACAGTCTCAGAACAGTATCATGCTAGTTGTGCTAAAATAAATGAATTCCACCTTATTTTAGAGTTCCCTGAATATTTTACTACTTTGTTTGTTGTTCTTGGTCTTTGGCCCTAAATGCACATTAGGTTGGTAGTGTTCTACGCATGGTGCTATTTGGATGGTAGCCATGGACTCTTCTGGGAAGCAGATTAATTCTTTTCTCATCAGTCTCTAATTGTGGCCACAATCTGAAAAATTATGAATCTGATACTGCTACCCTTACTGCTGTTATGTAGTATATTACTCCACAAATAGTCCCGTTGATTTCAGTGTGGCTTACTCAGCAATTAGGTACTACTCAATGTGAGAGTGTGTGTGTGTGTGTGTGTATACACACATATATATCTCAGAATCTGACCATGAGCACTTAGAAAATGCACTGCACCTTGAAGTTGCCATCATCATTTACAGGTAGCAATCCATGCAATCAAGTAAACACAAGTCACTCCACAGAGAATGGAGCCACCCAGTTAACAGTCTCAGAAAGCAACTATATTGAGAACTCTCCCCAGACAATTGTATTCCCCAAAAGAGACACTAGGCTTTTTAAAGTAATCGTGCCAAATTCTGCCCTCTGATACATATGTGGCTTTCTGATTATCTTCATGTCAATGGGTATCTATCACAGGGCAGAAGGTGGCTCTGAGTTTATACTCCCTCAGAGATGTATTGTGGTGAATAGTCAAATGGAAACTGGAGACCATTTCCCCCCAAATCTGTCTTGGGCACATCTACACTGGCAAACTACAGTGCCGGTAGTTACAGCACCACTCAGAGAGCGCAGAAGGAAACTGCTGCTGTGTGTTCACACTGACAGCTACTTGCGCAATAGCGTGCTCACACTTGTGGCACTTTCAGTGTTATTTGGAATGGTGCACTCTGAGAAGCTATCACACAGAGCACCTCTTCCTATTTTGCTGTAAAGACTTCTGGGAAGGCAGAGGGGGTCACGGGACATCCTGGGTCCAGTCCCAATGCCCTGTGATGCATTGCTTCACATCCCAGCAATCCCTGTGCTTCCGTCCACATTTGGTGTCATCTTTCAACAGTTGTGCGCGCACTGCCTTTTTCAGGCTTCAGGAATGGATCCTGAACTGCTGACCAGTATGCTGCTCACACTGACCAAAAAGTCATGAGTGGCAGTGGAGTTATTCCTTAAACTAAAAAGTCAAGAGGAGTGTGATGTTGATCTCGTCACATGTAGTAGCTACGACACGAGATTGCTTGTGGCTTTCATGGAGGTGGTAACCACAGTGGAATGCCACTTTGGGCTCGGGAAACAAGCACTGAATGGTGGGATCACATTGTGATGCAAGTCTGGGATGATGAGCAGTGGCTGCCAAACTTTTGCATTAGGAAAGCCACAGTCATGGGACTGTGTGATGAGCTCACCCTAGCCCTGTGGTGCAAGGACACAAGAATGAGAGCTGCCCTGTCATTAGAGAAGCGCGTGGCGATTGCACTGTGGAAGCTGGCTACTCCAGACAGCTACCGATCGATCGCTAACCAGTTCGGAGTGGGAAATTCAACCACTGGACTTTTCTTGATGCAAGTGTGCAGGACCGTTAATCACATCCTGCTCCGAAAGACCATGACTCTGGGCAACTTGCATGACATTATGTATGGCTTTGACTAAATGGGCTTCCCTAACTGCAGAGGGGCGACAGATGGCACACACATTCCAATTCTGGCACCAGACCACCTAACCACTGAGTATAGTAATTGCAAGGGGTATTTCTCAGTGGTTCTCCAGGCGCTTGGATCACCGTGGACGTTTCATGGACATTAACGTAGTCTGGTCCGGAAAGGTGCATGATGCATGCATCTTTCGAAACACTGGCCTGTTCAAGAAGCTGCAAGCAGGGACTTTCTTCCCAGGCTAGAAGATCACCATAGGGGAAGTCAAAATGGTCATTGTGATCCTGGGAGACCCTGCTTACCCCTTAATGCCATGGCTTATGAAGCTGTACATGAGGCAACTTGACAGCAGCAAGGAGTGGTTCAACAACAGGCTGAGCGAGTGCAGAATGACTGTTGAATGTGCATTTGGCCACTTAAAAGCCCGCTGGTGATGCCTGTATGGCAAGCTGAACATGGCCGATGACAATATTCCTATGCTTATAGCTGCGTGCTGTACGGTCCATAATATTTGTGAAGGGATGGGTGGAAGCTTCACTCAGGGCTGGACTGCAAAGTCTCAGTGCCTGGAGGCTGAGTTTGAACAGCCAGAGACCGGGGCTATTAGAGGGGCACAGCACAGGGCCATAAGGATCAGGGATGCCTTGAGGCAGAAATTTGAGGCTGAAAGCCACTAATATTTGTTGCTTTGCTAGGGATTGCAGTACTTGTAATGCTAGGAAGTGATTGGTGTACATGACGTAAGAAGGGACCTTAACATAATTGTATGTTGCTTTGCAGTGCTCTTACTTTCACTTAATAGAATAAAGATTGTTTTCAAAGCAACAAAATTCTTTTATTAAAAGACAACAACCCGAGGAAAGAGTCAAATGACAAAAATACATCATCAGGGAGCAGGATGGGGGAAGGGAAGGTCTCCAAAGGAGGAGGGGTCCCAGGACAGCTACAGATTTGTGTATGTCCAGGGATCATATCCGACCTTCTCCTTTGGAGTTCGATGCAGCAGGTGCTGTACTTCATCAGGGACTAACTGCAGAGGGATGGGTGTTGAGTGCAGTGGGTAGTGGGAGTCCACACTGCTGGATTGTGACGGGGGGAGGAATGGAATGCTGCAGGTAGAGAGTGGAGCCAGGAGGTTGATAACAGTGTGTTGGTGTTGTGTGTGGGGGGGTGCATGGAAAAGAGTTTTAAGAGCTAGTATTGCCTGGAGCGTATGCACTTGGTGCTCCATAACATTTAAGAGCAGCTCCGTGGCTTCTTTATGGTGTGCTGCATTCTCCTTTCAGTTCCCCTTCTCGCTGTCCTGACACTCCTTCAATTCCTGTTTCTCAGCAGTGGAGTGCATCATAACCTCATAGAGAAAGTCCTCCTTAATTCTTCGTGACCGCTTTCTAATTCTGCGCAGCTGTTCTGCCACCGATAAGGGAGGCTGGGCTCCCAAGGTCATCTCTGTGAAGTTTAAATGCAACATTTTACAGAAGCATATTCTGTGCAACACAGACAACACTGATTCAGAGCTTTAAAACACAGCCATTACTCACACACCTGTCACTAACTGGCTGACCCCAGGCAAGCACACGTGAGCCACAAGGCCCGCAAAATGGTGAGTAGCCGCAGGGGTAGGGGAAATCATTGTCCCCGGATCCTGCTGTACATTGAGCTCTTGGGAAGAGCCAGCACTGTAGGGGGGCCTGATAATCATTCCTGTCCCCACTGGATGTGATCAATATGGAAGATATCTCACTGCTGAGGCTGAGCAGGAAATCAAGGGAGGGTCTTCTCCAAGCCTGCGTCTTCCACCCTGGCCCTATGCGGCTCACCTGTGTGCAGCAATGATCCCTTCCCCCATGATGGCACAGTGGTGCAGGAAAGTTACTGTTAATGGGGCAAGAAACAAAGCAGCTCTGCTGAGGAACCTGTGGCAGTGGATTAGCCAGTATCTCCACAAGAGTTTCCTGGAGATCTCTGAGGGAGATTCCCGTGAAGTGAGATTCTTCCACTGTTCAGAATAGGCATGAGGTGGGAGACAATCCTGATTTCTGCAACCCTCCGGACCCCAAAAAATTGCTTCAGCAATTCCTCAAATCAGATCCACTTTCCAGGGGCCTCCTCTCCTGTTTGCACTTCACCAAGGTCCGACTGCTGTGACTGGCTAGGCTTCTCTGAGGTAGAAAAGAACTCCTCACTGCATGCATCTCTGACCTCTGAGCCATCCTCTGCCTCTGGCTCCCCCTCCCCCTATTCGTCCAAGATTTCTTCCTCCTGGCTCGGTTCACTCTCGACCGGCATGCGAGCCAACAAAGTATCCACAGGGGCCTTGGCAGTGGAGGTGGGGTCACCACCGAGTGTTGCGTACGGCTCTTTGTAGAACCGGCAGCTCGTAGGTGCAGCACCGGAGCGACGGTTTGCCTCCAGTGCCTTGTGGTAGGCGCTCCGCAGCTTCTTACACTGCAGTGTGTCCCGGTCATGGCCCCTTTCTATCATGCATCTAGAAAGCTGTCCATAGGTATCAAAATTCCTATGGCTGGAGCACAGCCTCCTCCCCCCAAATGCTGATGTGGTCCAGCAGCTCGGCATTGCTCCAAGAGGGGGATCGCCTGGTGTGTAGAGCAGGCATTGGCACCTGGAAAGATACACTGAGACCACTGCACGTGCCACCGAGCAAACACTAAGGGGACTTTCAGATTTGCAAAGGAACGTACGGGATGGGGCTGATGGTTGATCAACTGAGGGCAGGGCGGTAGAGTTCAAACCAATGACCAGAGAGGTGATAACAAGCATTGTAGGGCACCTCCCGGAGGCAAATCGCAGCACTGTAATCGCCACGGCGTCTACACTGGCCCCGCAGCGCTGTACCCCCGGCGGAGAAAGTGCTACATCTCTCGTCGAGGTGGGGTTTTCTTAGTACTGCATCTGCCCAGTTTCTGTGCACTCAGTGGCTTGGCAGTGTGTAACCTCGGGAGTTACAGCGCTCAGAGCTGCTTTACTGCGCAGAAACTTGCCAGTGTAGATGGGGCCTTTGAAGCCTCATCCTGATTTTATTCTGCAAATGCTGTGAGTAGTTCTCTAGTAGAATGCTTTGTCCTATGGAGCCATTCACAGTGAAATAGCCTCAAAGAATTCAGAGCGCCCACCCTTATCAAGTGAAAGCACACTTAGGCTAAGTCTAATTATCAAGGGTAAAGAATGGTTCCTTTAAAAATTAAAAACAGGAAATCAAGTAATACAAATATCCATATTTTTGGTAGTTCTACACTTAATCTGATTAAGTGCTGCTGATTTTGTGTGTGTGAGGATATGTGCCTTTGGCAGGGAGCTTGAGGAAGTGACAGTTTAACTGGCAGTTCTCCTGATGCTGCCGAGATCAAAGAGACACCAAAACTGCTAACCTAGAATATAAAGTGTGCGAAGAAAATGCAAAGAGAAGAAACAGATATGTAAAGAAAACACACAGTGTTATAAACATTGAGTAACCTTCCTCATTTTGGCTCACACCTTTGTATCCTAGTGTATATTTGCTTTCCAGTCCCCTGTTATGGTCACAACCACTTGCACAAAGCCACTTCCTCAATGATGAAGTGGAATATGCACTAATTGCCCAGTAACTAGCATGCTGTGCACCCTTGTGCTTGTTTTATGGACTTATTGCTTCTCATTTACTCTAAAGCCCCTTTACGGTGCTCTGGAAGAGGCAATGGGGCTTAAAATGTGTGCAAAAGTAACTTGCTTCCACTTTTAGGCCCCTTTACATTGCATGAGTGGTATAAATGAGAATTCTTCAACTGAGACTAAAGCCAGACCTCCAGCTCTTGTAAATCAGTATAGTTCCCTTGGCTTTGGTGAAGAATTGCCAGTTCACACCACCTGAGGAGCCAGTCTGTCAGCTCTGAGTGCTGTGAATGTGGCTCTGTTCCTTCCTCTCTACCAGGTCCCAGCCCAGGGCCCTGTGTGCATCAACCCCTAAACAGGAGGTGGCCCTCCCAGTGGGGAGTCTAAATCCATTGCTCTGGGCTATGTCCTGCCAGTGTCTGTTCAGTTTTAGAGGTGGTCCCTCTAGCCCAATATGCGGTGTGGCTTTCCTCTCTTAGCGCCCTGCCACAGTCCCAGGCTTCTGCGGGTGAGGCAGCAGCAGGTTGGTGAGGCCAAGCCACACAATGTCCCTGGGCTTCACTCACTCAGTTACATCAGGTGCCATCAGGTGCCAGAGGCTCCTAGGTCTCCTCTGCAGTCTCACTTGGCTGGGAAGCCAGTGCTTGCTCCCGGGGGCTGCCTTGGCTAGAAGAATAGTGATCCTTCCCCTCAGGAAGCGGGGAAGCTAGCTCCTGCCTATTCTCCGGTCAGCTGCTAATGGAGCGAGGCTTTCCCTCTGTCTTTTGTTCCCTGCTCCAGACCTGGCCTTGGCTGCAGGTATGATGGAGTGGGGCTAGCTTGGCTCATAGGCTCTTTTTAACCCATAGTGTGCTGGCTGGCAGTTTTGCCGCTTTATCACTTTTACTTAAATGTCTTTTCCCTGTTCAAAGCAATCACGTGGGTAAGTTTTCATTTTGTGAATTTTGGACCTGAACCTGTAGCCTTTCTATTCACAGAATTCATAGTTCTGTGTGTCTAGTCATGTACAGAATCAGCATTGGCAGGATTGTGACTTTCCTTTTCTCTTAGTGGGCTTTATCCTGGACCATTCAGGCCAGTGGGAATTTTTTCACTGGCTTGAATAGGGACAGAATCAAGCTGGTCTGTGATTTGTGTTCAGTGTGCTTTGTTCTAGCTGACCAATGCAGAATTGCCTTTTCTTCTCTGGTCTGTTAGTTCAAGGGCCTTGTTCATCTTATTCACTGTATAGAACGTCCACCAGATTCTGTGGAGTTGCCACATGTGAGGAGACCGCAGAAATGGGCCCCAGAGTACTAGAGCTATACAAGAAAATAGTTTTGTTAGAAAGTATAGAGTGTGTAGTCTGTTAAAAAAAAAGCTTTCAATTTTTATTATGTTTTTCTGAGTAAGTCCAGGCCTGTTTGAAGGTGAAGCAATGAAGAGTTGTAATATGAAGAATACTCTCTGAATTATGTTGTTTAGAGCTGTCAAACTACAGCATCATGTTATGTGCATCTTTTAAAAATTGCCATTAGTTCCTAAGTGACATACAATATAAAACTTCAGGCATTTTATTGAAGTCAATGGGAGCCATACATGCAGATCTGAGAGCATCATTTCAGCTGTAAATTATACGTCTGATGAAAGTCTCATGGTCATCCAAGGCAGCAGAAGACCAGGAAGTACAGTAACCTTGACAGTTACTTCTATTTCCCTTCCATATGTTGCTTCTAATGATGATGGACTGGAGATAAAACATTAAGTATAAAATTCTTGGCTTAACCAAACTAGCACCATTCTTATTGATATACCTGAAAAAGAGATTTCAGACCAAAGCTACACAACATATAATTCAGCATATTTCTCTTTTAAGCATGCTGTCAATTTTTCCATTGAGACAACAACTCAGGTTTTCCCAAAGCTATTCTTCAATCCTAGCTGCACTATTCCTTTTCCAGTAGTGGACTATAATGTTTCTTGCAGCTATAAGGTGGTAATTAATCAGTTTAGCCTGACAAGTCAGCAAGTCGGTAACTTCACAAAAATTCTGTCAGATTTCTAACAGTCTTCTGCTATAATTTCAGCAATTCAGGGTCTAATCTCTTGCAATTCTTGTGTCAATGTACTTCAGTAGGAGTTCTCTTGGAGTGTAAGGACTCCATGATTTGGTCCCCAGCCAGAGTAACTAACTACCAAATTGTTTCTGTTTTTTTCGCAAAAATTGTCATGCCTTTTTTCAATATTTTCATTATTTTATCAAAAATACCATGCAAACCTTTTGTTTTAAACAAGGGAACAAAAATGTTCCAACAGAGGGCCTGAAGGGATGAGGTGACTTCCAGCGTTAAGGCATCAGTGACATAGATATCTGACTTGCACAGTTACTTTTTTTCAATTGATTCAGTGATCTCTGTTGTTTGTGCTGTGTGGTAGGCCACATAAACTTCTCCCTGCATACATATTTAACAGTTCATTTAGGACCTATAGCCACAACCCAAAGTTTAGGGGCACACCTACCAGAGTGGGAGCTCTCATTGTGCCAAAACCACACACACCTCTCTTGACTTACCAAAGGACGTAAAGGCTTGTCTACACATTCAAGTAATTCTGGAATAAGGTAAGTGTGAATTTAAAGCAGAAGAGGTATTCAAGAGCAGCTCAATGTGTAGACAAGCCCTCAGTCTGTAGTTTCTGCACTGTCTTTGGAGACAGCACAGCATCTTTTCTTCTTCATCCCTGGCAAGCTCTGCTGCCTGGTGCTAAAGGTGTTACAGCCCTATGTCTTCCTGTCGTCAGCAAAGATTAATGCTAATGTTCCTAACCCAACAGAATGCATGTGTAGCCTGAATACAAATCCCACTGTGAGTGACACCTGAATTGGGCTTGTAGGGTAGAGGAGAAAAATTCTGCCTTCTGTACACCTCCTGAGGTCTCTTCCTAATCTTCTACACATATACAAGGACCGGGAGTAATCTGGTTCTAACTTTGGGGACCAGTGTCTCACAGGGTTTTTTCTTGACAATATATTTTTTTCTTGTTAGCCACAATATATTTACATTATACAGCAAATTATAGGAGACAGGAGTCAAATTCTGGGGGCACTAGAGTTGATTGAAAAATGGGGGATGTAAGACTGCTACATATCTAGCACTAACTGAATTTGTGACACAATTCTAACTAGACTGAAATGCAAAAAATCTTGTCTCCAGTGCCTGTCACTCCTAGTTAAATGGGACAAACTGCTGATAGACTTTCACAACTGTCCACTTCTAACAGCAAAAGCCAAGTTTTTAAATATTTTTAGCAGGTTTGATTTTTCAGAAGACAAACACTTTCCACCAGAGAAACTATATTATTACATCTCAGGGTCGCCAACAGAAAATACACCATTGGAAAGGGAAGTTTTGCAATATTTCCCCTGTCTTCTCAATGAAATCAAATTTCAGTGAAAAACTGTGTCAATGTAAAGTTTGGAAAAAATTCTACCAACTCTATAATATATAACTGGGAATAGTTTAGCTAGTTTTGGCAGGATTGCTATTTGAGTGCATTGATCTTTGCCCTGCAGTGCCTGATTCAGAGCAGGGTCAATCTCTCCTACTGGAGCTATTTCACTTTGTATAAATAATTAGATATTCACTGGGCTAGAGAAGCTGATTCTATAGCACATGGGTTAGGGTATACTGGTGGTGGAAGACCCAGGTTCAAGTCCCTGCTGTAAATCAGATAGAGCAGGAACCTAGGTTGTCCACACCCAAGGTGAGTGCTCCAAACACTGGGATATTGGCTATTCCGGAGTCAGTCTATCTCTTGTTTTGACCAGAAGTTCCATCGATGAGTTCTTAAAACCAATACACTTTGAAGTGATATTTTGCAAAGAAAAAAATTGTCAGAAAAATTCCAACCAGCTCTACTTGAATCATAATCCAGTCTCTTGGAAAAGGTTTATCTGCAAATCATAAACCTAACAAAGACATTTAAAATTGGTCCTTCCTGTTGAGAAGGATTGGAGCTAAGTCTTGTTGCTCAATGTGTTTTGGACTCTATAAAAAATTCTATTAGTTGTGGCAAATTGCCGGTACTGTTCTCTGGGTCTCGCGCTTTCTCTTCTCTGGGGTAGGTTCAGGGCGATATTGCTTGCCTCTGAACCAGTTCTTAATCACTCCGCCTAGTGTTCCTTGGAGGAGGAGTGGATAGGCGGGACTCTTGGCCCGGCCTCTACTCCATAGGTCGCCAACCAGGAGCCCTGCGGGGTATTGTGGTGAAACCCACGTTGGACTAGTCGGTTTACTTCCCCTGGGTTACTTCTCTTCTCTACCCGTCAGCTTGTGAAGGACTTCTTGCCTCTCACTTCTATACTAGCCTTTGGTAGCCCCTTACCTAGGGTTTTTCTGTTGGGCTTCCCAATCCACCGCACGCCACTCTTCCAACTTCTCTTTCTCTCTTGGAACAACTCTTTCTTCTGCAATTGCACTCTGCTCACATCCAACCTTTCTCCTTCAAACGTACACTCCCTGTGCGAACGGGATAGCAGGGGTTTATATCCCATGACTGGAGTCAGGTGCTCTGACTGGAGTCAGGTGCTCTAATTGGCCACAGCTGTTCTAGTTAATCTAAAGCAAACCTTCCTCCCTTGGCAGGGAATAAGGTCCCCTGCGAACACTCTTATGCTGTCCTCTGGCCATGCTGTATCACATAGTGTTGATGTAGAATTTGAGAGATGATAAACCGGAACTCTAATTAGCATACAGCATAATTTAGGCTCAGTGCTTCATATATATTCCACAGATTTCTAGTCAAGGCCTCAATATGAAAGTTCAAAGAACTTTGGAGGTAAGATATAGTCCTCAGGTTCGGTTCCACAGAATGAATCACCATTCATACGCAGAAATGCTGTCTGGAAAATGAGGATTTTTCCTATTGGAATTTTCATAGGAAAAGTCTAGTTCAAAATTTTTCAGTTGAGAAGGAACAATTTTTCTCATGGGAAAAAATAAAATATTAAGGAAGTATCATAAGTTTTTTCTATCTTTTGCCAATTGCAAATCAGTAACACAGTGAGGGCGGAAAAACTTGGAATTTTTTTCAGCCACTTATTCATACTTTCTGACTGCTTTCCTACTGGAGAAAAATCAGTGTTACTTCATGTTATTTTATCTAATTTAAAAAGAGTTAAAAAGAGAGTACTAATTTCTTTTTCAATATAATACTTTCATTTAAATGTGAAGTTAACATTTAAAAGTGAAAGTGCAAAAACTAAGTGTTTCTCTGTTTTTTAATTTATGTTTTGTTGTTTTGGGGGGGAAAAGTAAAAAGCAAATGAACAAATAAGAATACCAAATTGAGAGAAGGTAGGAATTTCTCCAACTTCAGAATGAAAAAAGTCAAAAATATAATTTTATTTTTCCATTAATTTTGCATTTCTGTTATTACTGCTATTTGTTTTTCAGAACAACGTCTAAAACTAAACTTGTTTTGGTGGGAAAAATTAGGGCTCAAAGTTAATGTTGATCTTAAATAGCCCCCACTCAACCCAGTCAATGCTTTTTATGTATATATGGATATAAGTAAATGTTGGCCCATTATCCCACAATGCACTGAGAGCTCTCAGGTGTCACTGGCAGTGACAGTTGGCAAAATTAGTCCCTTTGAGACTTTTTTGTTCAAGTGGTGGACACTTCTAGGCATATTATATTATCTGTTGCTGATCTACTCCCAATATATGTTATGAACATAGATTTATTTGGAAATAATTTTTCATGCTTCGGATGCAGTTTTGGAATCAATGTTCCAGAAAGGGATAGCTCAGCAGTGTCTGTCTGTCACATTTAAATGTGAAGTTAACACATTTTCTTACCACTGTCTGTACTCAGACATGGAAGCTAACTAGCTGTTCTGAAGCACAGCTGTCAGCCATTAACCACAGGCTCACTGTGGCACCATCTTCCCCCTTACAGACCAATGGTGGCAAGAGTAAAGTGCTGCAGAACTTAGTCTCTCTGTCTCACTGACACACACACAAACTCTCAGCTGAGCAATATTGCACTATAAGTGTGATCAGATCTCCTTGAACTTTGTCTGCAAAATTTATAAGGATGTTTTTGATTTAGGACTTAATCTATTTACTACTTTGAGGAAAAAGTGTTGCAACCTACCTTTAATGCAAATTATCAGTCATCTCTTCAATTTGTGTGCACACAAGAATGGTTTATTTGTCAGTGCATAAGTTGGTATTTCACAAATGTTCTGGAAAATACAGTTCTACAGTACTGGAAAACACAATTATTTTTGAATATGTATGGCCTGATCTGTAGTTTAGGGAAATTCAGAGAAGATCAGCGAAGATTATTAGTGGTCTTCGCTCTCTCAGTTTTTGATGCTATGATTCAAACCGAAGAATGCAACAGTATATAGAGCAGAGTGAAAAGGGGGCAAAGAAAGAAAGGGGGAATGTTCTGTGAATAGTTGTTCAAATCTGAAATCAAATCTTAATGCCACAAGGATCATGAGATTTTCACATTAATTGCCTATGAACATTCAAGTACTCTTGAAAAGTGATGTTTTAGCTTGAATTTTTAATGAAAGTTAATTTTAAATCATGTATTTGAAATTAAAGTCCAAAGTTCATGCTGTGTTGATTAGTTACATCACATAATATTGATTCTATTCCCTTGTTGGGAATAGAATATTCCTGCAGATGGATGTGTATGGGCAGTTTCTAGTCTATTCTGGTTCTTATACTGTGCTTATTGTTGTAGTATTGTCTACTTCTGTGTGCTCCCATTCACTTCAGTGGGGTTCTGGACAGGTGCAAGGATCCTCCTGGCAGGTCCAGTTGCAGGACTGGGTCCAATAAGCACAAGCTGTGAATATTGCAGTTCAATGGACCCACTAATGAATAAGAAGACTTTGCCCAAGAACAACTGAAATGGAGCATTACAGTAATTGTTTCTTAGTAAAGTAACATCTTGTTATGTTAATTGTGTATTTGAGAAGCTCTTTGATCTGAATTTGAGAACTAATGAAAAATATGAGTAAAGAGTATGGAGAATCTTGCTCTTTCTGGAAAAGGCAATGGAAGAGTGTCATAAAGTAAATGCTAATTTATTGAAGGAAAATGTACAGTTTAAAATAAAAGAAATTGAGATTCAAGAGTTTGGATTTTTTTCTGATCATCCTTATATTGGTGCAATTCAGGGATAGCTCTATTGACTATGGTGGAGCTATTCCTGAATTGACACTGGTGGGAAAGCATATTATGATTCAAAGAATTTACATCAACATAAAACATACAAAATTAGGCTTTTTTATCTGTTTGTTTTTTATTGTGTTGGGAACTTTATATGAGAAAGTATATGTAAGCCAGATTGTGTGAACATTATTTTTCCCTCTCCCAGAAAATTTAAGGCATTCCTAATTTTATTCTAGCCCTCATAAAATCCAAGCCCTAGCCCTCCTGAAATCAATGGGAGTTTTGCTGTTGACTGAAGAGGGTGAGGATTGCACCCAAGAAATAGGCTAATAGATCAGTCTGTAGATGGAGTGGATAAGAACAGCTGCTGAACCCTTCCTCAGCTATCGCTTCTAGAATTCAAGTGCTTCCTCATGGTGAGATTTTTCCAGCACAGACATCATTGCCCTGACATTTCATCTTGGGAGGTATGCTGCCTGCCGGGGGCCCGTATCCAAAATGTTACAGAGGCATTGTCGAGGATTATCCGGCCTTCTGACTACTACTCCATGCTACTCATCCATGTGGGCACAAATGATACTGCGAGGTGTGACACTGAGAGGATCAAGAGTGACGACAGGGCTCTGGGAGTACGAGTGAAGGAGTTTGGAGTGCAGGTGGTATTCTCTTCAATTCTTCCTGTCAAAGGTAGAGGCCAAGGCAGAGACAGATGCATCATGGAGGTGAATACCTGGCTGCGAAGATGGTGTCGCCAGGAGGGCTTTGGCTTTCTCAACCACGGGATGGTATTCGAGGAAGGACTGCTAGGCAGAGATGGTGTTCACCTTTCGAGGAGGGGAAAGACCCTATTTGGACACAGACTGGCTAACCTAGTGAGGAGGGCTTTAAACTAGGTTTTATGGAGACAGGTGAGCAAAGCCCACAGGTAAGTGGGGAACATGAAGACCTGGGAGATGGGTCGGAAACAAGAGGGAGCGTAGGCTATAATGGCAGAGAGAAAGGAGGGTCAGGGCAAAACTGGGAGGCAAGATCACATCAGTATCTTAGATGCCTATATACAAATGCAAGAAGTATGGGTAATAAGCAAGAAGAACTGGAAGTGTTAATAAATAAATACAACTATGACATTGTTGGCATCACTGAAACTTGGTGGGATAATACACATGATTGGAATGTTGGTGTGGATGGGTATAGTTTGCTCAGGAAGGATAGACAGGGGAAAAAGGGAGGAGGTGTTGCCTATATATTAAAAATGTACACACTTGGACTGAGGTGGAGATGGACATAGGAGATGGAAGTGTTGAGAAGTCTCTGGGTTAGTGATAAAGGGGTAAAAAAACAAGGTGATGTCGTGCTAGGAGTATACTACTACAGGCCACACTAACCAGGTGGAAGAGGTGGATGAGGCTTTTTTTAAACAACTAACAAAAATCATCCAAAAGCCCAAGATTTGGTGGTGATGGGGGACTTCAACTATCCAGATATATGTTGGGAAAATAAAGACACCGCGGGGCACAGACTATCCAATAAGTTCCTGGACTGCATTGCAGACAACTTTTTATTTCAGAAGGTTGAAAAAGCTACTAGGGAAGGAAGCTGTTCTAGACTTGATTTTAACAAATAGGGAGGAACTCGTTGAGAATTTGAAAGTAGAAGGAAGCTTGGTGAAAGTGATCATGAAATCATAGAGTTTGCAATTCTAAGGAAGGGTAGAAGGGAGTACAGCAAAATAGAGACAATGGATTTCAGGAAGGCGGATTTTGGTAAGCTCAGAGAGCTGATAGGTAAGGTCCCATGGGAATCAAGACTGAGGGGAAAAACAACTGAGGAGAGTTGGCAGTTTTTCAAAGGGACACTATTAAGGGCCAAAAGCAAGCTATTCTGATGGGTAGGAAAGATAGAAAATGTGGCAAAAGACCACCTTGGCTTAACCACGAGATCTTGCATGACCTACAAAATAAAAAGAAGTCATATAAAAAATGGAAACTAGGTCAGATTACAAAGGATGAATATAGGCAAACAACACAGGAATGCAGGGGCAAGATTAGAAAGGCAAAGGCACAAAATGAGCTCAAACTAGCTATGGGAATAAAGGGAAACAAGAAGACTTTTTATCAATACATTAGAAGCAAGAGGAAGACCCAAGGACAGGGTAGGCCCACTGCTCAGTGAGGAGGGAGAAAACAGTAACAGGAAACTTGGAAATGGCAGAGATGCTTAATGACTTCTTTGTTTTTTTCGGGTCTTCACTGAGAAGTCTGAAGGAATGTCTAACATAGTGAATGCTTATGGGAAGGGGGTAGGTTTAGAAGATAAAATAAAAAAAGAGCAAGTTAAAAATCACTTAGAAAAGTTAGATGCCTGCAAGTCACCAAGGGGCCTGATGAAATGCATCCTAGAATACTCAAGGAGTTAATAGAGGAGGTATCTGAGCCTCTAGCTATTATCTATTTGGAAAGTCATGGGAGATGGGAGAGATTCCAGAAGACTGGAAAAGGGCAAATATAGTGCCCATCTATAAAAAGGGAAATAAAAACAACCCAGGAAACTACAGACCAGTTAGTTTAACTTCTGTGCCAGGGAAGATAATGGAGCAAGTAATTAAAGAAATCATCTGCAACACTTGGAAGGTGGTAGGTAAAGTGATAGGGAATAGCCAGCATGGATTTGTAAAGAACAAATCTAATGTCAAACCAATCTGATAGCTTTTTTTGATAGGAATAACGAGTCTTGTGGATAGGGAGAAGCGGTGGATGTGGTATACCTAGACTTTAGTAAGGCATTTGATACGGTCCCTCGCATGATATCCTTATCGATAAACTAGGCAAATACAATTAGATGGGGCTACTATAAAGTGGGTGGCACATAACTGGCTGGATAACTTGTACTCAGAGAGTAGTTATTAATGGCTCCGAAACCTGCTGGAAAGGTATACACAAGTGGGGTTCCGCAGGGGTCTGTTTTTGGGACGGATACGTGTCTAGTATCCTGCTCTGTTCAATATCTTCATCAACGACTTAGATGTTGGCATAGAAAGTACGCTTATTAAGTTTGGTGCGGAATGATACCAAACTGGAGGGATTGCAACTGCTTTGGAGGACAGGGTCAAAATTCAAAATGATCTGGACAAATTGGAGAAATGGTCTGAGGTAAACCGGATGAAGTTCAATAAAGACAATGCAAAGTGCTCCACTTAGGAAGGAACAATCAGTTTCACACATAACAGAATGGGAAAAGAGACGGTCTAGGAAGGAGTACTGGCAGAAAGGGATCTAGGGGTTATAAGTGGACCACAAGCTAAATATGAGTCAACAGTGTGATGCTGTTGCAAAAAAAGCAAAATTACTGTGATTCTGGGATGCATTAACAGGTGTGTTGTGAAGCAAGACACGAGAAGTCATTCTTAGCTAGCATGCTTACACCGCTATGTGCTCACTGGTCTGTTAGGTCCTCAACTCTGGAGATATTGTGATCCAGTTAGGCCTGGGTTTAATGCATTTTCAAGAAGATGTGGAGAAAATTGGAGAGAGGGTTCCAGAGAAGAGCAACAAGATGGTTAAAGGCTGAGAGAACATGACCTTGAAGAAGGCTGACGAATTGGGTTTGATTTTAGTTTTGGAAAAGAGTAAGACTGAGAGGGGACATGAGATAGCAGTTTTTCAGGTATCTAAAAGGATGTCCATCGAGGAAGAGAGGCGAGATGAAATATTGTTCTACTTTTATGCCTCTAAGAGCACATAGAACAAGGAAGCCAATGTGGCTTACATATGTGCAGCATCACGGATGAAAGAAGTATGAGTTGGACATTAGGAAAAATTTATACCTCTAACTGTCAGGCAAGTTAAACGAGGGGAGAAAACTTGTTCACTTTAGCCTCTAAGGATAGAACAAGAAGCAATGGGCTTAAATTGCAGCAAGGGAGGTTTAGGTTGGACATTAGGAAAAATTTCCTAACTGTCAGCATAGTTAAACACTGGAATAAATTGCCTAGAGAGGTTGTGGAATCTCCATCTCTGGAGATATTTAAGAGTAGGTTAGATAAATGTCTATTAGGGATGGTCTAGACATGACTATTTGGTCCTGCCATGAAGGCAGGGGACTGGACTCGATGACCTCTCGAGGTCCCCTCCAGTCCTAGAATCTATGAACCTATGAATTAATTTGGGATCCACTTCTGCATGCCAGCAAAAAACCAAAAGAAGGCTGGAAGTAGTTTAATGGTGCCAAAATCAGTGTCAAACTTTCTTGGATTCTCTTTGAATTTTTTTCTCCCTATTAAGGAAAAATATTTCCTCTTTAAGAAACTGAAGACATTAATATTTTTGGGTGCTCATTTAAACTTTGAAAGTTTTTGACATGTGAAAGCCTCAGCAGCCATATTAAAGAGTGTAATCTTTTGGTGATGCTGTTGCGGTACATGTCAGTCTGTCTATAAATCTGTCTAGAATTAAGATCAAGGGCATTTTTCAAAAACTTCTTTTAATTCCTGGATTGCAATTCAAGTGAAAATCAAAGATACAGAAGAACATTTTGTGACTTAAAAAGTTTTCTTCTTTCCTTGAAGTTAAAAAATGCTGCTGGAGGTCTTTATTCCTTTTCTTATGGTCGATGCTACCAAGTGTGATCTGGACTACCCTCATCTCAGTAAAGAATCTTTGGTAAAGAAAATTCCTTGTGATTCTTTTTGTTACTTATGAAATTTCAGACTGTGTTTAATACATCCTAACAAGTCTCATTAATGAATCTTATAAGACAGAGATTTTAATTCCATATCTATCTCTTTATTATTTTATTTTTTCAAACATGATATATGGGGCAAGGGGAAAAATAGGTTGGAAAAGTCCAGTAGCTATTGCTGAGAAGTAGTGGAGATTGGTGAGTTGGTGATATCATTAAAAAACAAATTGCAGCCTCGGGTTTATGATTTGAGGAGGATATCAATTGGAGTCCTTCAAGAAGATCTTCAAAGAATGATCACTTCTTGTGGGATGTGTGAGTGTGAGGATTGGTGTTTGTGTGTGTGGGCATGGGTTTGTCTGGATGTGCATGTCTGAAATGTGTGTTCATGTGTGCCTGATGTGTTCCCTGTAAAACACTCAACATGTTGTTGTCTGTCCATCAGTATCTAACCAACTGTTTTTTTTGCTTTTGGCAAATGCATACAAACAAAATTAAGGCTGAGAGAGAGACAATTTTTATCACCTGAGTTATTTGTATGCCTCTGTTTTTTATACGAACTTGAATCCAGCTTCGCATGTAGGAAAAGACCCTTCCATGTGAAAAAAGGGGCAGTGGGAATCCCAAAGGTTATTGCCGAAGCTTCTGCTTTAAACACTAGGCAATTCTATCCAGCTGTCACCTCCATTCATTCTGAGTTAGAAAACTAGCTGTGGTATGTTTTTCATGGTGCACACACAGAAGACATTCCAGATCCTGTTGTGACTTTGCAACAGTAAGGAAACACAGTGGCAAATGCATAAACAATCTGCTACTATCTAGAGTAGAAAGAGTCAAACCACAGTTTTGCATTGCTGTGCGACAATATATCCTCAACAAACACGTACTAGGTAAGTGTAAGGGAGGTTTTGGTAGAGTCAAGAGCTGCCTTTTGCCCTGGCATGTGATTACACTTAATGTAACCTGCTTGCGATGTTTAGAAGCTTGTGCAAGCCAAGCTGCAGTTCATGCATTGCAATATGCAGAGAGTAAATGATTGCATGCATTTGCCTATTTGGGGTCAGAATAATCCAGTATACATGTAGCAATCAGCCAATTTATTTAGAAGCATATGGGCTAAACTCTGCTCTCAGTTAAACAATGAAAATTCTTTAACCTTAGTGTGGTTGCATGGGAGTGAGCATTTAGGTTTTTGTGTGTCTATTTCCAGTAATGAGTGTGTTGACAGCATGGAAAGAGTTGTAGCCTCTCTAATATGTTTCATAAGGAACCCTTTGATCAATGTTAACAGATGATGCTATTGTATTATAATAAGGGTTAGAGATAAAAAAGAAAAAAGAACTTAGAAGAGGTACAGTCAGGGCTGGTGCAACCTGCTAGGTGACCTAGGTGGTCGCCTAGGACGCTAGGATTTGGGGGGCGGCATTTTCTTCGGCAGTGACCGCGGCGGCCGGATCTTTGGCCACCCTGGTCGCTGCCGGCATTTAGGCGGAAGGAGCTGGGGCAGGGGAGCACGAGGAGGGCCTCCTGCAGCAAGTAAAGGGAGGGCGGCATGCAGGGGAACTCCACACCCCAGCTCACTCCTGCCTCGCCTCCTCCTGTGCACGCCGTCACTGCTTCACTTCTCCCACCTCCCAGGCTTGCGGCACCAATCAGCTAAGGTGCCACAAGCCTGGGAGGTGGGAGAAGTGAAGCAGCGACGGCGTGCTTGAGATGGAGGCGGAGCAGGGGTGAGCTGGGGTGCAGGGGGTGCCTCAGGGTGTGGGGGGGAGCTGCTGCAGGGGCAGTGCCTCAGGGAGGAGGGGGGAAGCTGCCATGGGGGAGTGGGCCTCAGGGCAGGGGCTCGGGGATGGGGGAGGGCACAATGTGGAATTTTCGCCTAGGGCCCTGGATACAGCATGAGGTGGGAACCTCTTCTTTTGCCAGCATTTATAAATGAAATCTATTTGAATTGCTATTGCTGTTTGATACCTTATAGAAGCAGATGATCTATATCCATGGATACTGAAGGAAAACTATGACCAGCAAGGAACTTGTCAATTGCCATATGCTGCCTACTATGACAATTTGAAAGTAACAATGCGCATAAAATCTTAACACTTTTGTTCCAAAAGTAAAGGATCCTATCACTTAAGATAAAGAAGAATTTGCTGCATCTGTTAATGGTATAAGGTCTATGACAGGAATCAGGATTCTCCCTGACTCTGCTCTTTCCCATCTCCAAAGCAGCCTTTGAGAAACAAGCTAGAAGCAGCAGCAGCAGCTGATCCCCATCCTCAACCCCACACCATCCATTTCTTCGGTAGCACTTTTCAGTAGGTAGATATCCAATACTGTAGACTATCAGAGGGTGATCTGATGTTTGCACTGACCATTGTGAGGCCAGCATTTGGTCATGTCAAGAGATCAGGATGGTGACAGTGTTCACGCAAAGAGGGGAATTGTGTAGGGAGGAGTTCCTTATTTGATGGATTTGTTCTTTTTTTTTCCTGCTAGCCCTCTAGCTTTGTTATTCCTTAATTAGCTCCAAATGCTCTTTATTTTCACTCTTCTGCTCCTCAGGCCTTGAAATTCTATGCCATCAACTGGCATTGTGTCTTCTTTGTGACCTTTGCACTTCCTGAGTGCAGCTTGCTGCTCTTGGCTATCTTTAAATCATGAGCAGTTGTAACTGTCACACACACTTACATTTGACACTGTCACTCCCTTCACATGTTCGGAGATCTGCTTGCCACATTTGCTGCAGCCTTAGCCTGGTGGAAACCTGCTCCCACAGGGAGAGGAGACACAGAGGAGTACAGACATCTGCCTTGGTGTAATTGTCAGGCTTCCCATTTTGACTCTGGTTGCTCCTTGCTTTGACCTCTGCTAGGCAGCCAGCTTATGGCTAGGTGAGGAACTGTATTGTGCATGGCCTGGGTGATTCATTGTGGCATGAGATGAAAGGGAAAGTTGTACTTTCTCTTTCCTTCTCCTTTTTGAAGAGGAACCTTCGTCTCTCTCATTACTAGAATCTTGAAAGAGAGGAGAAGAAGAAAAGCCAGATATGGAATACTGTGATAGAAGGGGTAATACGCAAGGAAATTGCTCGTGGCTTGAGATGAGTGACAGGAGGACATGCCTTGGATGCTAGAGAGTAGTGGCAGAATGTTCTGCAGATGTCTGTATGGTATGATAACTCTATTATAAAAGAACCTGTGTGTGTCACAACACAGAAGGGATTGAAAGGAGGAAGTCTGCAGAAGGGAATGGTTTAGTCTCTGGTGTAGTTCTGGGGGATTGCGCTGCTTATTTAGGTTGTGAGCCTTTGCAAAGACTGCTTCATCACCCTGTATGAGGTTCTAGCTTGCTGCTGTGAAGCTTACCCAGGTAGATGGAGAGGTGTTCAGACTGCAGCATCAGCCTCTATCTTTGGACCATAAGGCAATGCCAAGCTCCTTCCCAACAGAAGACATCTTGGAACCAAACCCGGCCATGCTGAGCAAACCGTTTTTGTCAGGGATTTATATGGAGAAGAGGCAATAGAAAATGCCTAACAATGCTGTGCAGCACCTGTGTAACAGCTCTGCAACTATTACTGTGACACATGGATTGTCAGTATCTTTCCTCCCTAAGGGATCCACTAGCCAAAGTCCCCCTTGGTCACAGATTTACTGCCCACTCTCAGGCCTCTATGAATTTATAGCGGTTTGGATCCAGCCTTGGTGGTCCATAACATACAAGACTTATTTCCAAGTTCCTCCAAGTGAACTCTACACCCTCTGTGTCTTCATTTTATTAATAGAAACGATATGCACACATCTTGTTACCCCAAATGGAGTTTCCAGACACTGTGATTTAAACACATTGGATTAGCTAAAACAATAAAACAAGTTCATTAAATACAAAGAGAGATTTTAAGTGAATACAAGTAATGACTAATGAGGCTTAAAAGTCAGAAATGAATTACAAGAAAAATAAAGGTAAAACACAATGGGTTCCTAACTTAACATGCTAATTCAAAGCAGAATTTTTCTCCCCACATGCTCTCAGCAGTCTTACTGACCAAGCTTCTTAGCTCAGGATCCTTTCCCCAATTCAATGACTGCTTCCCTTGTCCCTTCTGGTGTAGTGAATTGACGGACAGAAAGAGAAAGAGGAGATGTGCCTTGCAATGTTCTTCCCTCCTTTTATAGTGTCAATCCCCCACTGGAAAACATTTCCAGCTGAGATTCAGGAGAGAAAGTCTATAGGAAAGGATGTTCCCTGTGGTTTTTCCTCACCTGTTGGAGCTTCTTTTTGTTTCCCTTCCTGTTCGATGACTCTGTTTACTGCAGATATACACGTCCAGTCCTGCTGAGTTCAGCAGGAACTGGGTGTACATATCTCAGGGATGATTTTGGTTGTCACTGTACAGTGCAGTATCTTATGACATGAGTTGCCATGATCCAAATTAGATCTGATCCTAGGCACTGTAAATTTTTAATAGTGAGTATAATTAACCATTGGAACAACTTTGCAAGGCTTGTGTGTATTCTCTATCACTGGCAATTTTTAAAATTAAAATTGGATATTTTTTCTGAAAGGTTTGCTCTAGTGCAAATGGGAATTATTCCTGGCAAATCCCATGGCCTGTGTTATCCAGGAGGTTCAGACTAGCTGATCAGTGGTCCCCTCTGGCTTTAGAATCTGTGAATGAATCTGTGAACTATTACAGGGACTCCTTAAATAAGTAATAGCATGAATAGTGCCAAATCCTGAAATCTTGATTCTCTTTTGCTCAGTATTCCCTTAGGCAAAAATCCCTGAGTAAAATCTAATTAAGAACACAAGGATTCATCCATAGTGAATACGCAGACGCAGTGAAATTCACCTCCATCTAGAGGGCCAGCGGGTGTCCTACGCGCTGCTTGAGCCCCAGTTAAAGGGTTTTAACAGGAGCTAAGTGATGCCTAGCTGCCTTATTGGCAGTCTACACAGGAGAATTTCACTCAGTATGACCATTAGAATTACAGATATTGGGTCAGATCCTCAGTGGCTGTAAATCAGCAAAACTCCATTGCCTGAATAGGGCTATGCTAGTTGAGGATCGGGATCACAATTTAATGGAGTTACTCTGGATTTACATCAGTCATTGAGATCAGTCTGCCCACTGTACCTTCAACTGACTTCACAAGCTTTTTCCAGTCAGCATTGTTGTTTTCTAGCCATTGAGAAGAGGCTTTCTGCAGAAAACCCTTATTCAGCTTGGTTTCTATTGTGAGTTAGGTCTCCCAGCCATGACAACTATTGTTAGCAGGCTCATTCCCAGCTCAGTGGCATTTTGTTGTTTTTAAGTGCTGAGGCAACCAAAGAATACCTGTTATCAGTGGGCATCTATAGATAACTCTCAAATACACACGTCCCAAACAATGTGATTGGACAGCATGCTCAGACATTCCGTCTCTTTAGTGTGGTACTGATTGACTATGAATGACTGTGAATAAAAATTCATATCAAGATTCCTGCATGGAAAACAACTCATTCAATGCTATGTATCAATATAACTGAATATGTTGATAAGATATGGGCCTACTCCTTATATGTCCCCAAACAACCACTCCCAATAAATAAACACAACTCTTATTTTACAATAATTTGAAAGTATTTTCAGGCATATTAGGTGATTTTTTTTGTTTTGTTGTTTCTTTCCCAAATCTAAATCTTCCCCATAAGTCTACTTCATGATGTCTTTCAATTGTTTTTATTTCTGGGATGAAAGGAAGAACAAATAACAATTACAGCATTTTAGGTGTGTCTAAACAATATTGTATGTGTATATATTATAGGTGGGGTGCTAGCACTGTCTATTATTAACATTGCGAGATACTTCCCATTATAAGACCTGTTTTCCTTTTTTTAAAAATTTTTGCCAAATTTTAACTGTTTGGGCAGTAAATTTCCATTGATGGCTGTCTGTCTTAGGCAGATTCCATTCTAATCATGTTCATTCGCTCTGGGGATGGCTTGCGCGTAGTCTGGTCAGTGAGACGATCAAGTGTGCTCAGTGACAATGGAATCTTTTCAGATTTTAGTAGCTAAAATCTGAGTTCTCTACTGAGCAGGTGCAAATTGCAATCACCCCTTGGCAAGATTTGGGTAGGTTTCCATGGAGAAGGCAAAAGGCACATTCTTTTCAGAAAGACCACCCCCAACAACTTTTGAGTTCTGCTCATAAGCAAGGGGAAGCTAGAGAAGTTTGAAGGAGAGGTCACTAGAATTGTTTAACATGGGCAAAACAACAGTATTTCCCTAGCTTTGTTCTCAGGAATGGCTGAACCAATTAGTCTGACATTTTTCAAAAGCTTGAGGGAGACATGCGGCATGTAAAATTTTAGTCCATATGGTTAATTAGATAAAGTTATAAGCAACTGAAATCAGGCTTTTATAATGGAGTGTTGGGCAACCTTAATAAAAGTGCTACGAGCTCTGCCGATAACATGTATGTGTAGGTGTGTGTGCCTCGTCAATCTGAATATATGGCATGATATCATATATTGTATAAAACATATTAAATTATACATATATTAAAAAATAAGAATAATTCCAAAGCTTCAGCTCATCAGCATTTTCCAGTAATAGGAAGCCATGTATGGTCTTCTCAGGGACTGTGTTTCTGGAAATTATCTGGTAGCCTGGTTACAAGTAGCATTAGTCTATTGTGCTTATCTCCAAGCATCCCGTGGGTGCAGAGATTGCTGAATTTTGCAAAACTGCATTTGAGCTTCACTGTAATTTTCTTTTAAACCTCTTATTGCTCTGCCTTGCTGCTGTGACTGCTTTGGATTGACTCCAGACCACTAACTCTTCCTTCAAACATGCCAATATTTGCTATTCCGTTAAACAGGCTGATTGAGTGAAATGGAAATGAACATGTGCAAAAGTCATTTAGGTCAGATGAAGTAACATGCTTTCAGAATATTAGCCCACATTTTAGCATAAAACTTAGATGAGGCTGAGAAATCAGCTATTGACCAAGAGCATAGAATTGTCCTTTGTACAGCCCATGTTTAGAACCTTCTTACCCAATTTAATTCTATGTTTCCCTGAGGAGTACTTAGAACTGAATTAAAGGGTGTCTTGTCAATGTTTGGAACACTGATTATAGGTCCATAGACTGAAGCCAAAGACTGTTCTATAGCTGCTAAGTATGCAAGTGGAGACACTCCTTAATTCAATTACATGGACCTCCTGGGATCTGGGTAATTATAATATGAAGCCACTTTGTAATTTAGACAAGACTAGAGTTAGAGGTGGGTTTTTTTGTTTTGTTTCTTTTGTTTGTTTGTTTTTTTGTGAGAATTCAGCAGTTCACCTGGGCTACTTCCCATGCTGATTTTCCTAGGACAACTGCAACTTTTGCATGGCCACCCTCCTTTTCCAAAAGCAGCCTGAAATATCTTTGAGATCAATGCAACATTGAGATTATAGTGTAATGACTTCATCCCAAAGGATAAAGTTTGAGGGAGTGCAGATCTGGGGTCGCAGCCACCCCTCAATGAATGTTCATTTAAAGAGTGTAATGTACTGTATGTTCCAGGGTATGGCCAAGTTATCGTCTATGTCGAATTGAAGCTCTTGACATGTATGGCTTAATTTCTCCAATTGGCCGAATACCCCTACATGATTTATGATGTACTACACATCCCTGTGGGAGGGGATATTAGTGATGGTGGCTTTCAATGCATATTTTCTTTTGTCTTCTGGAGCTTAGCACACAAAGGGCTAAATCGTCAGCTGATTTAAATCTGCATAGCTCCATTGACTTCAGTGGAGCTGTGCTAATTTATACCAGCTGAGGACCTGGCCCAAAGTGTAAATCAGCCATTTGAAACAAGGATGTATATTTTGGTGTAGTCATTGTTTTAGTGGTGAATTGTTGGTTGTTTGGCATTGAAATGGTAGACATTCCTGTAGGTGATATATATTACCCTTGGACCCTGGAGGATGGCATGCATACTGACAGACTCCCTATTTCCCAGTTTGTGTATATTCTGTTTGTTGTTTGAAGTCTGTATATATGGATATAACGTATGCATTGCACTAGCATAACTCTGTTGGTTCCAAAACAAGAACTAAAGCAGCCATGGTAGTTCCATGATACGTTGCCTCCCATATTCTCCTAGCCAGATCCCCAGGCATTGTAAATTCCCATAGCTCTACTAGCTGCAGTTGGTTTACATGAATGGAGGCAGTGAAAGTATGCTGACTTACACCACCTGAAGATCTGGCTCCTCAGTATCTACCACCTACATTCCATATGGCAGCTCACCATGTGCACACCTTGGTCGTACAGTTGTTGCAGATGGAACAGAGAAAGTTGATGAGGTTACTGTATGTATAGCAATGCTCTGTGCTTCCTGGCCGAGATCAAACCCAGGTGAGATTGCAGAGTACATCTCAGACTCATAAGTTGTTGAAGGTCCAAAGGGACTCACATAGCTCTAATATTTATCTTCTGAGTAGAGATGGAGTGCATCAGTGCGTTTATGTTCTCTTGCTTGATAATTCCCAATATCCATTTTAAGTTAAAGTGCCAACAACTGAATGGGAGGTGGGTAGCGGTGGTGAATCAGGGCCCAGCAGAGAGGATCATTATTACCTGATTCTGTCATCCTTGATTTCAATGTGATTACTTGTGTAGCATGCTATTTCTCATCCTGAATAAGGCAGGCAGAATCATGCTGTAAGATTAGGGGAACAGGGCCTAGAGTTACAAAAGCTTGAAGTACCCGTTCTGGTGTGCATACCAGTGACTGAGAACTCTAGCTCCTGGATGCTATTTATTGATGAAATCATAGAAATATGGCAAGCAACGTAGACAGAAAACCAAACAGGTTGAGTCCCAGTCATAGAATCATAGAATATCAGGGTTGGAAGAGACCTCAGGAGGTCATCTAGTCCAACACCCTGCCCAAAGCAGGACCAACACCAACTAAATCATCCTAGCCAGGGCTTTGTCAAGCCAGGCCCTAAAAAAACGTCGAAGGATGGAGATTTGAGAGACTAGAATATTCATCCTGTAGTAGTTTACTGAGAGTGGCCCTGTACTCATCTCAATGGCATTCCTCTCTGTTTGTCTTAAGTGACCACTTTTGAATGCTGCATCCATTCAGTTCCAAAATTTGAGGGAATGCTCTATGTATAAATGGGCAAAACCCTATTCGTTTTGGTGAAAACTGGAATGCTGGAAAAGGCCTGACTTCCTCTAATCAGTTTCACTGACTGCCCATTTGGTATAGCTGGTTGGAATTTTTCCTATTAAACTCTATTTTGTCAGAAAACAACAGTTCAGCAACCCCAAAATGCCTCATGTAAGCGAGTCTGGTTTGAGCTTTTGTCAGATTTCAATCAGAAACCTGCATGGTTTCCTGCCAGCTCATCAGGTGTGCTGCTGGGGACCACAGGATTACAGAGGCCATTGCTCTGGGGGTTTCATTCTGATTTGGAATGAAGCCAAATTTCAAAATTTCTCCCAAACTGAAAAACCTGAGTTTTGGCCAGCTCTGCCATTTGGTGCTGCAGGCAGAGGAATCTCTCTGGCATTCCCTGCTGCCACCAATTCCTATAACTGGCAGAGATTAATATATTGCTCTCTCTCTCATTGGGTATAAGCAGCTAAGGCTATGTCTACATGGCTCTGCATTTCTGCAATAACATGAACTAGATACCTGTTACTTGGTGCTCACAGCATCCACAAGGGGGAGTTACAGCATGCTACTGAGTATTACAGTTCACGCCCTTGTAGTCCAGACTGTGGGCCTGTGTAGATCTAGCCAACATGTGCAAGCTTCTAGTTGCATTCTGTTTTACTAAAATTTAATATCTGTGCCAGGTGATCCTCTTATAACAGAGTGACATTTCAGCAAGAGCCATGTTTTTGGGGGAGCAGAAGAAAATGGAATCCAGTCCTGGCTGCCTTTCTGCAACAGATGAGAATATCAGTTTGACATGAAAATGGAAAAGGGTATTTTAGAGTTTTCAATTTTGAATGCTTCTCTCATGAGTTTATGTGCAAGGAAGCATCTATCAATTATATTTCAATTGCCAGTGATTCTACAGAGAAAGAGGGGCAACATAGTGTTACCAACTCTTGTGATATTTGGTGTTTTTCTTAGACTCCTGACTCCAAGATCAGGATATCTGTTTCATTTAAAAGAAAGTGTTTCTAGCTCTTTTCAGTGACTTCAGATGGACGCTGCTGGGTAGCCATTTACAAAAGTGATGTTAGTTTCTTGCATGAGTTTCTCAATCTGGGTATGAGGATTTGAAGAAGTGAGCTATCATCTAAATAATATATAAATGATAAATCAGAGGTCTGCAGTTCTAATTATCTCATTATAGCCAGGAAAATTGTTGTAAATATATGTATGGCATAGGAAATTGCAAAAATCACATTAATTTCACTTCTAAGATGATGCATTTCCACATCGTCCTTCTTTATATTCTACTAGATCCTGGCTAGTCACCAGCTGTTAGTGGCAAAACATTGGCGTAAGGAGTGAGCTCATCCCATACGTTACCTATATTACATTTCCATATCTCTGAAACAGGCACAGCAATAACTTGTCATCATGATATTAATATCACCTACGTTTAGTGTAGGGTTTTATGGGATGATGAAATTTCTGCTTTCTATTTTTACCACATGTCCAAAAATCACCATTTTTACTAGGAGGCTAACCACCTATATATTTATGAATAAGGGATCAGTGGTTAAGATGGAAGCATCCTTCCCTTGAGTGATCATAGATTGCTCTCTTCAACTAAAATAATGAAACAAAAACATTTAAAAGTCAGACCTGGCCAAGGTGGAGAAGATGTGCTGCTAGTACCACACTGATATCCATGTCTTTCCCAAAGTTGGGCTCCTATCATAGACTCATAGACTCATAGGTCAGAAGGGACCAATATGATCATCTAGTCTGACCTCCTGCACAAGGCAGGCCACAGAACCCTACCCATCCACTTTTATAACAACCCCTAACCCATGACTGAGTTATTGAAGTCCTCAAAATTGTGGTTTGAAGACCTCAAGCTGCAGAGAATCCACTATCAGCTCATCTATGTGCAGTATTGTGTAATATGAGTTGAGCTCAGGAGCTGGGGATAATATTTAGTGCCTAAGTTCCATTTTCAAAAGTGACTCAACATTTAAGAGTTTAAGTTTTGTTGAAAGTCAGTGAGACTTTTGAGCCTAAGGGCCTAAATCAATCTGCAAATGAACTGAAGGCCAAGAGTATAACAGGGTTCAGAAAGGAATTAGATAAGTTCATGGAGGATATGTCCATCAATGGCTATTAGCCACGATCGGCAGGGATGGTGTCCCTAGCCTCTGTTTGCCAGAAGCTGGGAATGGGCGATGGGATGGATCACTTGATGATCACCTATTCTGTTCATTCCCTCTGAAGTACCTGGCATTGGCCATTGTCAGAGACAGGATATTGGGCCAGATGGACCTCTGGTTTGACCCAGAATGGCTGTTCTTATGTTAGTCCACTTAAGGCCATTGTAAAATGTTACCCTTATTGTTTGTTTTTGGAATAGTTTTAGCTTAAGGCTTCAGATTTTAATGAGTCTGAATTTAGGGGTAGGGTTCAGGTCCAGGTTTGGATTCATTGGTGCCCATGCTTTGGGAGTTGCTTAAGATCCTTGAGTTGAAATCCAAAAGACTAACCATTCTTCTCAGACTTCTGCCACATCCACACTGGGGTCAGAAAAAGGGGCTCTTCCATTTTTGTGTCAGTTCCAGAATGAAAACCATAAGGCTGTTGGGAGGGAGTCCAATGGTTGAACCTGACCCTGCCATTGTTAAATTGGAAAAAGTCCAGACTTTGAGTTTTCACATTTGGCCCATTTCTCTCTTTCTCTGTGTCTCATATAATGAGGATATTAATATAATAGGCATCACTGAAACTTGGTGGAATGATGATAATCAATGGGACCTCGTAATACCAGATTACAAAATATGTAAGAATGACAGAGTAAGTCACGCTGGTGGGGAAGTGGTGCTATATGTGAAAGAAAGCATAGAGTCAAATATAGTAAAAATCTTAAATGAATCAACATACCATAGAATCTCTACAGATAGAAATGTCATGCTTCAATAATGAGACTATAGCAGTAGGCATATACTACCAACCACCTGACCATGATGGTGATGGTGATTGTGAAATGCTCAGGGAGATGAGAGAGGCTACAAAAACAGAAAACCCTATAATAAAGGGGGATTTCAGCTATCTCCATGTTGACTGGGACCATGTCACCTCAAGACAGGATGCAGAGATAAAATTCCTAGATACCATTAATGATTGCTTCTTGGAGCAACTAATCCTGGAACCCACAAGGGGAGAGGTACATAAGAATGGCTCTACTGTGTCAGACCAAGGGTACATCTAGCCCAGTATCCTGTTTTCCGACAGTGGCCAATGCCAGGTGCCCCAGAGGGAATGAACACAACAGGTAATCATCAAGTGATCCATCTCCTGTTGCTCATTACCAGCTTCTGGCAAACAGAGGCTAGGGACACTATCCCTGCCCATCCTGGCTAACAGCCACTGAGGGACCTATCCTCCATGAATTTATCTAGTTCTTTTTTGAACCCTGCTGTGGTCTTGGCCTTCACAGCATTCTCTGGCAAGGAGTTCCACAGGTTGACTGTGCATTGTGTGAAGAAATACTGGCTTTTATTTGTTTTAAACCTGCTGCCTATTAATTTTATGTGGTGACCCCTAGTTCTTGTGTCATGAGAAGTAAATAACACTTCCTTATTTACTTTCTCTAACCAGTCATGATTTTATAGACCTCAATCATATCTCCCCTTAGCTATCTCTTTTCCAAGCTGAAAAGTCCCAGTCTTATTAATCTCTTCTCAAACGGAAGCCATTTCATACCCCTAATCATTTTTGTTGCCCTTTTCTGTACCTTTTCCAATTCCAATATATCATTTTTGAAATGAGG